>NC_135826.1:7168203-7468203 GCF_964213995.1 Mustelus asterias | reverse complement strand
GTGAGAACAAACCAAGTTTCTCCAAACTCTCCTCATAGCTAATGCCCTCCATACCAGGCAACATCCTGGTAAATCTTTTCTGTACCTCTTGATGTGCGTTATCACACACGAGGCTTGAGATGCTCAGGAAATAAAGGCTTTTATTTACTGTTACAACAAAGCTACTGAAGGAGGAAATTTTCCAGAAAACCATATTTGCATCATCAAACATATTTTTATTGGACTAATTGGCACCACTCATAACGGGCCAACAATGCAGAGGGGCACCCCCGGATGGATATTCGATCGGGTCTCCCCCTGCACAGCTGAGAGACTCACGAATTTCAGAAACTACGGAAGATCCCTAATCTGCCTAGCAACAGCACATAGCTGCATTTTAAACTGGCCAAGGAAGATCAAGATCCCTATGAAACGAGACAGAGAGTGGGTTATCAAAACCAAGCTATCACTGAAATATTACCAATTCGGCCAAGGCAGACATAAAAATCTGATAAACTAAGAGATAAGGATAAAAGGTTAAGAATGAAATACCCCAGACACCCAACAGGACAGGATGACATTAACACTCAATCTCACAAGCAGGAAACACAGACACGGAACAATAGGACCAATTTAAATAAGAGGACACATAGAGATAGTAATGGGAAACGCATTTAGACACCGGGGCAGGACCAAGTAATCCCATTAACACGAACACACACCATACAAATGCTAATCCATGAAACTTCCTAGGGACTTTTGAAACTGACAGACCACTTTATACATTGTGTAAAAAAAGGCATAATCAAATGTTCCCGCGCGAATTTTGGATCCCTATAAAGATCCAGAGCTGATGTGATTTAATTGAGATCAACGTGGCCAAGCCACTGTTTCTGAGCTGGCTACGGGGGTCTCCCTGGGATCCCAGTAATTGTACAATAAAGACACGCTTTGAACCTTGATTTGTGACTCAACTTCTATTCTGCACTGGTAAGGGATATTTCCCTACAACAAAATGGCGTAGTCACGGCAGGATTTGATATCTGACTTCTGACTGATGGCCACAGTTTGAAAGTCGGAATCAAATTTAAACGAATCTGATACAAATCCAGAGCAGTCAAAGGCGAGTGCAGGTCTCCGTTCAAAGTGAGGTACCTTTAAGGGTTAGGGTTTGTCTGTTTTAAGTATTGTTGTCTTGTAGAACTGTATAATCTTGCCTAAGTTTTTAAATTGAAACAGAAGTCCGCACTAAAGAGGTACAGGTCAGAACGACCGCGTGGAAGAAGGTAAGTAACTTTTAACTTTAATAGGAGTAAAGGACCAGAGGTAAAGATAACAGGTTTTGGGCTATTTGATAACAGGAATTAAGACTAATATAAAGATAAGTACCGCATGCAGAACTAATTGGTGTAACTAACCCAGGATTGTAAATGAAACCACTGTCTGTGCCAAGGCAATAGGACAAGGGAGTGCTTGACTCAAGGTGCCCTACCCTAAACTGGACGTTAAGAGGAGAAATCTCCCACGCTAAGGTTGGGTTTTGAAGCGGGCGCTAAGAGGCACAGGCACTCAGGGTGCAAGGCACGGACAGTGTAAATCGGGTAACAACACTGACTCTGAAGGGACGAACAACCTCAGAGTCGATACAGTTACTAACTATAACAGGGGCTTTGATAACAGAATACATGTGTGTAAGTGTTGAGGAAAAGGGGACCCGATCCATCCTGACCAAGAGACACGACGACGGAGGATCCATTAGGGACCCGGGCGGAGTTTGATAACCTTGTTCGTCTGTAGGGAACACCACAGCCCATAGCAGGATACCCGGTTTTGGGGGGTAACGGATCAACCCTGCTAGTGGGGGTGGTGGCCGAGCGGGAGGCGTTGTACTTAGAGGGGCTGGGAACAGGGGCGGACAAACCCACTAAACAACCAGCACACATCCCAATAAGACAACACAAAATAGTCCAAGCGTGAGGTGTCAGGAATAGTTGGGGGAGCCCAGGGGAAAGAGACCCACTGGAACCTCACTACGAGAACCTACAGCAATACAGACGGTGCTGGGGCAGTATCAGTGACAGGAGATAAGGGAGAGAGTTGAGGCACTTTTACTGTAGCAGCCAGCATACGGGGGTTGCAGGACTGCTAGACAGAAAAATGGCAGACCACGTTGTTAAGGGAGAAACTGCAGTAGCTCTCATTTTGAAGTATCTGTTAGCCAGAGAAGCGATTGTTGCAAAGATGAAACGGAACGGGTGGAACGCATCACAAACTTTAGAAGATCAAAGAAAGTGGGTAGACGGAGTTAAACGGGACAAAACAAAAGTAATGGGAGTAATATTAGTGACCCAGTTAGCTGGACTAATTGAGGAAGTAAATGCCTCTATGGAGGAGAGACACAAAGAGACAGAGCAAATTAAAGTATTACAGGAGAGAGTGAGGGAATTAGAATACAGAAACCACACTGCGGAGATAACGCAGAGATCAGAGGAAACGGACCCTCGGCGCCCATACGAGTCAGTGCAGAAACATACAGCCACTCCAGCATCAAAAGAAAACATAGACAATTATAATCTAGCGCCAGTCACGAGAGGAGGGACGTTAGCACAACCAAAGGCAACCTATAAGCCTTTTACGCCAGGGGAAAGGCAGCAGATTATGGCATCCCTGGGGAAGTTAAAACCCAGAAGCGCAAACATGGAATTTTGGGGCGAATTAGATTCGCTCTGGGTAGGACACCAGTTACATTTAAGGGACATACACCAGCTGGTCAGGGCAGCCTGTCCAGCGGATAAATGGAGGTTGGTGGCAGGAGGGCCAGCGACCCAAGCAGCACAGGACTATAATGGAGGAAGGTGGACACATGCCGTTCCTACAACGGCTGAGATAGATGACCAGCAGGCATCCTTTACATTATTCAAGACCGAAGTCCAACGGGTCTTAGGGAACTCCCCCACTAATTGGAGCAGGATCACAAACACTAAACAAGGTCGGGGGGAAAATGCATCGGAATTCGGAGAGAGATTATTCCGGGTATATAGGGAATGTTCAGGACGAGACGACGCGGATTGGAGAGACAGGGCTTTTGTTCAGGCATTTAAGGACGGGCTCTCAGAGGCACACCAAGAGATCCTTAAGATGGGGGTGATAGCATCCCAAGACTATGATGAGCTAGTCGAGTGGGCTAGCGGGATAAGAGAAGAGAAGGCTGCCCAAACCAAGCCCAGACGAGAGAGAGTTGGAACCCCCCATAACGGAGATAGGGAAAGAACCGGGTTCAGCTGCTACACATGTGGCCAGCCAGGGCATACGGCTAGATTCTGCAGAGGGGCACCAGTCAAAGGGAAACCTGAGAATGGCGGGCCTCGCTGTGACCACTGCCACAAGGCAGGGCACACTGAGGCAACATGTTGGGGGAAGCATGGGAGACCCCAAGACAACTATGGAACAACCCCGGGGGCACCACATTCCCGGAATCCACCAGGGTGACTAGGAGAAACCTTAAGCCAGGGAGATGGGAGACGAGAGAGGATTAGTGTAGCCACGCCCACAGAAGACTGTGAATCCCGACAAAAGCCGGTGTCCGTCCACTCCACTTATCGGCCAACATTGGTCGAAATCTCACAACCCGTAGCTCCCATCCAAAACAGGAAAGAGGGGGAGAGAATATATGTAGATGCCTTGAAGGGGGCTGGGAGAGTGTTAAAACTGTTAAAGATTAAAGTGATAGGATTTCTTGAATTTACTTCTGTTTTGAGTTAATTACAGTTTGGAAGAAAGAAGAATAAAAGCGATTGTCTTAATCAATGTTCTGTATTCTCTTTGAATGTTTTACACTCATCCCAGTCTGAAATGATAAGTTTGAATGAAAAAGGATGTACTGTGGAATGACTTTTGGAAGCTTCCATGTGTGTGTCTGTGTGTGTTTAAACAAAGTGGTTGCGTGGATGCTTTGTTGTTGTTTGTTTTAATGTTAAGAAAGGATTTAAACCTTGGAAGGAAGCATGTGCTCTTTCCTTTGTCTTGAAGTAGAAATTATAAGAGTTAGTTGAGGAGTTAAGAGAAGAAAATAAGTTATTTTGTGGAAAGGTAGAAAAGCAGGAACAAAAGACTGAGGTCTATGAATTAGTTTAAAGTGTATCAAGTCAGTGAAATACAGTATTAATCGCAGAATATCGCGATTTGCGAACGTCAGATAGTTTAGTATTCTGAACTAGTTAAAATTATGTACTGCCGTCGGAATTTCATGAGCCATCAAGGTTCAAGGTTTGCCAAATATAAAAGCACTGCAAAGCTTAAAACCTAGCCAGTTAAGAAACCAAAATGTTCCTAATCAAATAACTGGTATGTATTGTACCTGCTTTGATTTTGATTCGGCGCCTGTTACTTTTCCTAGAGTGCGGGGGTTTCGATCTGGAGCTCAGTTTAAAAAAAGAAACGGCTTAAATTAAAAGGGTTTGGATATCACGGGTACGATGTGTAAAGTGGTATGATACAACTGCCGCTTGATTATTTTTATTATACAGTATAGCACTGCCATATAGACACAAGAATAACATCAAATCCTGAAAAGCCTTAACCAACTTTGTATGATATATTCATATACTATATTGAATATTGATAAAGACATAATTATTTTGTGAAGTACTGTGGTGTAGCGCTTGCACGCAAACAAATGATCAAATTAGAGATAATGTAAGAGTACATCATATAAAGATCGGAACTGTATGGCATGTGATTTTAATGGGGAAAGCGATGTCTTTTGATAAGATTACATACAAATGAATGGATGTCCAATTGCAGCCAAAAAAGGCCAGTACAAAGTGTTATTTAATTCACACTAAGCTTGCTATGGATGGGGGATGCCAATTCCAAGTTGATTCGGACCAGGGAACACATTTCACAGGAAAGGTTCTGAAAAACATTTGCCAACTATTAGGAATAAAACAAAAATTTCACATCCCCTATCACCCACAAAGTTCCGGGATGGTGGAGAGGATGAATCGGACTCTAAAAATAACAATGGCAAAAGCAATGCAATCCTCAGGTAGAAATTGGACAGAAGTCCTACCTGCAGTTCTGATGAGGCTTAGGGCGACCACAAATCGAACTACCGGCTTGACTCCATACGAGCTGATGACCGGGCGAGCAATGCACTTACCCGAAAACATTATTACAGGCTGGACAGATGTGGGTCCGATAAAAGATAGGATCCGACAATACATCCGAGACCTTAGCACCCAATTGAAGGGGATGCGCCGGTCCGTAATTTCTAATCAGGCACAGGTCGACGCAGAGGGGGACTCAGAAATATTACCAGAAGTCCCAAAGGCCGGGAGCCGGGTATTAACAAAAGTGCTTCCTGCAAAACCAGGATTTGCCCCAAGATGGCACGGACCTTACGAGGTCATTATTAGCGGAGATACCTGTGCCTGTATAGATATAAGGGGACAGGGGGTCTGGAAACACTGGACCCAATTAAAACTATATGAGGACAAATGAACTAAAAAAATACCGTTTTGCTCATTCAACTTCCACAGGAACCAGGACCAGATCTACTATCAAGACGTCGGAACCAACTACTTTTAATTTGATTGCCTGTTTATTTTCTGTATATACTGTAATTGTAAAACACTGTTGAAAAAAAAAAAGAGCGATATGGGAACAGGGACATATCTGATAATAACCCTGACCATTGTAAATACACTCCAACATATGGGGGTTAGGGGAGCAGAACCACCAATCATGGAAGGAAACCTATTCCTGAAAACACACATCCAGATCTATGGGAATAGGACCGCTTGTTACCCCTCAGCGCGATCAGTAAACTCCCTATTCATCGCAACACCAGGGTGGCTCCCACAAGAGTTATTCACTATTGACACATCAGGGGCACCCTGCAAAGAACATATTGGGTACTTTAAGCAAGGGATACAAGGAAGGTGTGTAGAGCTCACTGAGCCGGGAATTCTAAGGGGGACGGGACCCCAACCGGAGGAGACACATGGGAACTACCCACAATGTTTTAAGGGAGAGGGATGGGGGTGCGTGCATGCCTTTGTCCCTAAAAATGATTCGTGCGCTGAGGCACATTGTGCTCTCCAGGAGTGCCGGGTCCGGGAAGGACACTTCACTTGTGACTGCAAGCAACAAAAATGCATTGCAGTCACCGCGGGTAGGCAGCTTATGTGTGGCAAGTGCAACGGCACCCACGTAAGCTCAGCCTCGGGGACATATCCATTTGATTCTCGCCAAGAGGTACAATCAAGTGGACAGTCAAGGGGGAGGGAAGGTTCCACAAGATGGGGCCATGCGGTCAAACGACCCCGGGGTAATGCATGTTATCGGGTTAAAGACGGGTACGTGTTTTTATTTAAAAATGTATATATGACGGCCACAGACAGGCCTCCAAGGTTCTTTTCCGTAGGGACAATCAGACCTCTCACGGTTCCATGCCCAAGTGAAGGGCATGTCCAGAAACGCATAGTGACCAGGGCCATCAGCGCAGAATTGTGCTCCGACTGGCAGGCCCCTGTCACACTAGGGTCTTCTTTAGGATATGGATTTCTGGGGACACTATCCCTGGGAGGCGCCGCAGGGGTGATCAGTGCCAGTAATAGGAACTTCTTCATCTGTGGACTGACCATTTTAGGAAACAACACCCTACAAGCATTAGGCGCAATTGACCAAGAACTCGCAGAACTCAGACTATACACACAACAAACGAGATATGCGGTGGACTATCAGCTAGCCAGACAAGGGGGGGTATGCACCATCATCAAGGAAAAATGCATCACATACGTACACGACGAGACACTAAACATAACAGCAGCCATGTCCGGGATACAAAAGCAATTGGATAACTTTAAACAGGGGTTAACAGGGACTGATGGGTGGTTAGGATGGCTGTTTAACACAGTTTGGGGAGCATATATTATGAAGGGATTAATCCTAGTAGTAGCCATCCTGTTCACACTCTGCCTTGGCCTAACCTGTATTAAAGTGATATGTGCAAATATTACATCAAGAATGCTACCCACTGCCAGTATCCAGATGCAAGAACTTAACAACGACCCAGAAGAGGAGGAACAACGGCAAGGACAACAGCTGTACAAATCACTGTTCCTCTGAAGGTCGTCCATGGGGGGTCAGCCATGAATGGCACCCCCTGGACGAGAGGAGGGACTGAAGGAGGAAATTTTCCAGAAAACCATATTTGCATCATCAAACATATTTTTATTGGACTAATTGGCACCACTCATAACGGGCCAACAATGCAGAGGGGCACCCCCGGATGGATATTCGATCGGGTCTCCCCCTGCACAGCTGAGAGACTCACGAATTTCAGAAACTACGGAAGATCCCTAATCTGCCTAGCAACAGCACATAGCTGCATTTTAAACTGGCCAAGGAAGATCAAGATCCCTATGAAACGAGACAGAGAGTGGGTTATCAAAACCAAGCTATCACTGAAATATTACCAATTCGGCCAAGGCAGACATAAAAATCTGATAAACTAAGAGATAAGGATAAAAGGTTAAGAATGAAATACCCCAGACACCCAACAGGACAGGATGACATTAACACTCAATCTCACAAGCAGGAAACACAGACACGGAACAATAGGACCAATTTAAATAAGAGGACACATAGAGATAGTAATGGGAAACGCATTTAGACACCGGGGCAGGACCAAGTAATCCCATTAACACGAACACACACCATACAAATGCTAATCCATGAAACTTCCTAGGGACTTTTGAAACTGACAGACCACTTTATACATTGTGTAAAAAAAGGCATAATCAAATGTTCCCGCGCGAATTTTGGATCCCTATAAAGATCCAGAGCTGATGTGATTTAATTGAGATCAACGTGGCCAAGCCACTGTTTCTGAGCTGGCTACGGGGGTCTCCCTGGGATCCCAGTAATTGTACAATAAAGACACGCTTTGAACCTTGATTTGTGACTCAACTTCTATTCTGCACTGGTAAGGGATATTTCCCTACAACACTACCATGTATAGTACACGATCCCAGACTGAGGGGTCCCAGACAGAGCAGTGACCTTTATACCTCTCCCAGGAGGCGGAGCCCGACTGGGATGTACCATAATAACTATAATACAGGTGTAACAGCCCAACCCTAATCCCAACAGCAACAAGTAGAACAACCCATCCCTAACCCCAACAGCAACATATATACATACATGTAGTACTGGCCAGACCCTGGCTCAGTACTATCTAGTGGGAACCAACGATGGTTCACCACATTCACCCCTCCTTTGAAGACAAAGGCCGGCAGGGTACAAAAAAAACAGAATAATTTGTCATCAGTCTATAAGTTCAGACGGTCAGGGGGACCGCACCGTCGTTGTGACCTCCTCAACACCGGTGATGACATCGCGGTGGCGTTCTCCCCAAGGCGATGTCCAACGGTTCCTCCACAGTCTCATAGGCCGGTTGACCCCGAGGTGATGATAATCCGTTGAGTTCCGACACGCCCTGAAGTGGCGACCATCCTCTGGACTCAGGCAAGCTGTACACGGGAGTAAAAGGGTTAATTAATGATCCCGATGCTGCCCGCGCCGTGTCAGGAAGGGAAACAATAGTTGGGGGGTTTCTAACAGGGGGTATGGGAGCGACAGGTGTTTCTACGTCCCCTGCTGGCGCCAGGTCTCGGATCGAGACCGTGTCCTCTCGCCCGTCAGGGTATGCCACATAGGCATACTGAGGGTTGGTGTGGAGGAGATGGACCTGTTCGACCAACGGGTCGGACTTGCGGGCCCTTACATGTTGCCGCAGGAGGACAGGTCCTGAGTACGTCAACCAAGACGGTAACGAGGTCCCAGAGGAAGACATCCGAGGGAATGAAAACAGCCTCTCATGGGGAGTAGCATTGGGTGCCGTACACAGGAGGGAGTGTATGGAATGGAGCGCATCAGGGAGCACCTCTTGCCAACGGGAGACTGGAAGGCTTTTTGACTTCAACGCCAGTAAGACAGCCTTCCAGACTGTAGCATTCTCACGTTCCACCTGTCCGTTACCCCTAGGGTTGTAGCTCGTGGTCCTACGAGAGGCAATCCCGTATGAGAGCAGGTATTGCCTCAAGTCATCGCTCATGAACGATGAGCCCCTGTCACTATGGATGTAGCAGGGGTACCTGAACAGGGTAAAAAGATCACGGAATGCTTTGATAACCGTGGCAGCGGATGTATCAGAGCAGGGAATAACAAAAGGGAATCTCGAGTACTCATCAATGATGTTGCGGAAGTACACATTCCGATCTGTTGAGGGAAGGGGGCCCTTAAAGTCGACACTCAGTCTTTTGAAGGGACGAGTGGCCTTGACTAGTTGTGCCCGGTCAGGTCGGTAAAAGGGCGGTTTGCATTCCGCGCATACCCGACAGCTTCTCGTTATGGACCTGACATCCTCCACCGAGTAGGGCAGGTTGCGGGCTTTTACAAAGTGGTAGAGCCGAGTGACCCCAGGATGGCATAGGTCATTATGGAGAGCCTACAAACGGTCCTCCTGTATACTGGCGCATGTTCCACGCGACAGGGCATCCGAGGGCTCATTGAGTTTCCCTGGACGATACGTGATGTCGTAATTATAGGTGGAGAGTTCAATTCTCCACCTCAAGATCTTGCCCCTCAGCGTGTTATTGAACATGAACGCCACGGACCGCTGGTCCGTGATCAGGGTGAACCGTTTTCCCGCCAAGTAATGGCGCCAATGCCTGACGGCCTCCACAATGGCCTGGGCCTCCTTTTCCACCGCTGAATGTCGAATTTCGGGGCCTTGGAGGGTGCGGGAAAAAAATGCGACGGGCCTGCCCGCCTGGTTAAGTGTGGCGGCCAGGGCGAAATCAGATGCATCGCTCTCCACCTGAAAGGGGATGGACGCATCAACAGCGTGCATCGTGGCTTTCGCGATGTCGGCTTTTAGTTTATCAAAGGCCAATCGAGCCTCTGGTGTTAGGGGAAAAGAGGTGGACTTGATGAGCGGACGGGCTTTGTCCGCGTAATTGGGAACCCACTGTGCATAGTAAGAGAAGAAGCCTAAGCATCTTCTCAGTGCTTTTGCACTAGTGGGCAGGGGAAGTTCAAAGAGGGGACGCATACGGTCTGGATCAGGGCCAATGACCCCGTTTTCCACCACGTATCCGAGGATGGCTAAACGGCGCGTACGAAATACACACTTCTCCCTGTTGTAGGTCAGATTCAGGCGAGATGCAGTGCGTAGGAACTTCAGGAGATTTGTGTTGTGGTCCTGCTGGTCATGGCCGCAGATGGTGACGTTATCCAGGTACGGGAAGGTAGCCCGCAGCCCGTTCTGGTCCACCATTCGGTCCATAGCACGCTGGAAGACCGAGACCCCATTGGTGACACCAAAAGGAACCCTGAGAAAGTGATACAAGCGACCATCCGCCTCAAAAGCCGTGTATTGTCGGTCCTCTGGGCGAATGGGGAGTTGGTGGTAGGCAGACTTGAGGTCTATGGTGGAGAACACCCGGTACTGCGCAATCTGGTTGACCATGTCAGATATGCGTGGGAGGGGATACGCATCCAGCTGTGTGTATCTATTAATGGTCTGACTATAGTCAATGACCATCCGGGGTTTGTTCCCACTCTTGACCACCACGACCTGCGCTCTCCATGGACTAGCGCTAGATTGTATTATCCTTTCCTTGAGGAGCCGCTGAACTTCAGATCGAATGAAGATCCGATCCTCAGCGCTGTAACGCCTACTCTTAGTCGCAATGGGCTTGCAGCCTGGCACAAGATTCTGGAACAGGGAGGGTGTGGTAATCTTCAGCGTCGAGAGGCTACAGGCATTGGGCAATTTGGAAGCTGCTGTTCTCCCACTGAAAGCGGAGGGAGTGGCCCACCGTACTGTAGGGTTACACTCTTCAAGTGGACCATGAAATTTAGTCCGAGGAGTATTGGTGCGCAAAGGTGCGGCAACACCAGGAGCTTGACGCGCTCGTAAACCGTGCCTTGCACCGTTAAATTTACCATGCAACTCCCTAGCACGGTGACAGACCGGGACCTTGATGCCATAGAAATTGTCTGTTTGACAGGTTGGATCTGGAGGCCACACCGCTTCACAGCGTCTGGGTGAATAAAACTCTGTGCGCCCGCTGTCAAACAGACAATAAATCAAGTGGTTGTTTACCTGAATGTCCATCATAGACTTGTTGAGTCTGTGAGGCTTGGCCTGGTCCAGGATGATCGACGCCACCGTTGGTTCGTGAGCGCCACTGCAGGCAGCTGAGATAGACGAAGATGACCCCTGCTGGTCGTTCGCGGTCGGTGCCGACCAACATGGCCGCTCCCATAGGTCGCACGTGGGTGATGGCGCCAAACTCAGCGACCCCTGGTGGTCACGCATCTCCGACTCCGTCGACTGTAATGGCGTCGTCCTGGCCTCGCACGTGGACAAAACCCTCAACGATGCCGACGACGAAGAACCGGGCTCCGGGGAGTCGCAGGCCGCACTGCTGTTCCTGGAAGTAAGTTTAGATCGGCATACTTTCGAATATTGCCCCTTCTTACCACAGGCGGAGCACAACACAGCTTTAGCGGGACACCGTTGCCGAGTATGCTTCGCTCCCCCACAGAAGTAACACCGCGGGCCGCCCGGAGCTGCTGCCGTCGTCAGACCCGAGTGTGGGCACGCCATCACGCAGCTTTTCGAACCCAAGGGACGAGGAGGGATCAGCGACTGCTCCTGCCACGTTGTCTCCACGTGGTCTTCAGGATACAATACTAGGCTTTTGGAGGCCGTCTCCAACGTATCTGCTAGTTCTATCGACTTAGTGAGGTCAAGATTACCTTGCTCCAGCAGTCTGAGTCGGATATAAGATGATCCGATTCCCGCCACAAACGCATCTCGAGCGAGGTCGTTCATATTCTGCTCTGCCGACACTGCTTTGCAGTTACAGCCCCTGGCTAGCTGTAGGAGCTCGTTCGCGTATTCTTCCGTCGTTTTGCCGGGCTGCCGTCGTCGAGTGGCTAAGAGGTATCGAGCATGCATTTCGTTTGGCGGTTTAATGTAACGCTTCTTAAGAAGCTCGAGGGCCCTTGTGTAGTCGGTGGCCGCACGGATCGCGAGGTATACGGTGTCGCTTACCCTCGCGTGGAGGACCCGGAGTCTGTCATCGTCTGTGGTGACCGCTGTGGCGGCTGCCAGGTAGTCCTCAAAACATTTCAACCAGTGGTCGAAGGTGTTAGAGGCGCCCGCCGCACGTGGGTCCAGTGTAAGACGTTCAGGTTTTAACATCTGCTCCATACTCTCTGTATCGTTTTCTTTTTTTTAACGACGCGAGTTTACTTAACAGTAAATAAAATTGATGCGCGTTATCACACACGAGGCTTGAGATGCTCAGGAAATAAAGGCTTTTATTTACTGTTACAACGAAGCTACCATGTATAGTACACGATCCCAGACTGAGGGGTCCCAGACAGAGCAGTGACCTTTATACCTCTCCCAGGAGGCGGAGCCCGACTGGGATGTACCATAATAACTATAATACAGGTGTAACAGCCCAACCCTAACCCCAACAGCAACAAGTAGAACAACCCATCCCTAACCCCAACAGCAACATATATACATACTTGTAGTACTGGCCAGACCCTGGCTCAGTACTATCTAGTGGGAACCAACGATGGTTCACCACACCTCTCCAAAGCCTCCACATCCCTCTGGCAGTGTGGCGACCAGAATTGAACACTATATTCCAAGTGCGGCCTAACTAAGGTTCTATAAGGCTGCAACATGACTTGCCAATTTCTAAACTCAATGCCCCGGCCGATGAAGGCAAGCATGCCATATGCCTTCTTGACTACCTTCTCCACCTGCATTGCCACTTTCAGTAGCCTGTGTACCTGTACACCCAGATCCCTTTGCCTATCAATACTCTTAAGGGTTCTGCCATTTACTGTATATTTCCTATCTGTATTACCTCACATTTGTCCAGATTAAACTCCATCTGCCATCTCTCCACCCAAGTCTCCAACCATTCTATATCCTGCTGTATCCTCTGATGGTCCTTATCGCTATCCGCAAATCCACCAACCTTTATGTCATCCGCAAACTTACTAATCAAACCAGTTACATTTTCCTCCAAATCATTTATATATATTACAAACAGCAAAGGTCCCAGCACTGATCCCTGAGGAACACCACGTTTTGTATCCACCTTATCCACATGTGTCCATTGGTTCTATGTACAATGGGTCAATGGGCATAGAATTGCCAGATCTTGGCACAAGGGTCTTGAGGGAACATAGGGATGGGTGGGGGACAGAGTTTGACATGGGGGAAAGAGGGGGCACAGGGTGAGTGGGAAGCATAAGGTGGCATAGATGAGACATGGAGAGTATTTGAAGGATGAAGGGGGTGTGAGGGGCGAGGGCCGGAGGGCCTTTGTGTTTTTTTATCACTGGGACAAATTCCCATGGCACTCAGGCAGACCTTCGAACAGCCCACCACCTCCACAAGCTGCAGCCCCTGTGGCTACCTCCACACTTCTTCCCGGGACAGCTGATCTGAGCCCTACCTGCACCCGCCGCCCCCCCCCAGCAATGAAGATCCTGCGTGAGCTGGGGAGGCTGAGCCGGGATTTGTCCCGTATACCTCCTGGCTGCCTGGAGGGTGAAAATCCAGGCCTCTGTCTGAAGCCGGAGCCCTGTTCACCCTGGGTGACATAGCACCTGCTATCTACACTGCTGCGGGGTCGGGGAGCGTGCTGCTAGCTTGCTCTCATGACGACAGTGGAAAAATGCCACTCCTTAATTGCTCCTTTGCTATCTCCAGGCTAGAGTTGAATGTTAATGGCAGGCTGCCTGTTAGATATGCTGGCTCATTCAGGCTGTAATGAATAGTGTGTGAGAATGGAAAGAAAGCAGCTTGTTCTATTGCAGCTGATTGCATCCAGTATGTTATTCTATTCCTCTCACGTCAAGATTGAGTATATGGATAAATGATACGCTATTGAAACAGCCTCACTATAGCCACAGAAGTGTTCTAGCCGCATAAGCTACGTGTGGGCCACTCCAGCCAAACTGCAATATCTTTGCATTACAACCTTTTTTGTTCCGATCAATTTTATTGATCATACTACTATCAGCATTCCCTTCAACTTTCTTGTTCCTCCTACACATGTCAATTTAAATATTTTTGCTTTATGGGTGGAATTTTACAACCTCATCGCACCTGTTTTGCAGCAGGAAAATGGTGTAAAATCAGGTGTGGTGCGCCCAGCGGGAATGGCGCCAGTTTTCGTGCCCATTCCCATTTTACCAATGAAAATAAAATCGGCACGATCGGGACAAAATGGGCAAAATATCAATTTGCATTTTTTTTGCATTCATCACAATGTCATTAGTGAGCTTCACTCCCAATCGTCCCAGCTCACCTCCCTTAACCACCTCGTTCACTGCAGCCGGATTGGGCAGGAAAACACCTCCTCTATAAAAGTCACATTCAGGCGCTTGGGCAGAGAGGGTGAGCGAGGAGCTAAGTCTCAAACTGCTCCGCGCTGCTCAGAGGGGGGTTGTTTCATGGCGGCCATGTTGTGTTTCAGGTGAGGGGGCCTGCGAGTGTGTGGGGGGTGGGGGGTGGTGGGGGGGGGGGGGGAGGTGGGAGGTTGCTGTTGTTCATAGGGTCCAACTTCGGACTCTCAGCGCTGACCTCGGGTCTTAGTGCTGACTCTGGGTCCTAGTGCTGACAGCAACAAGCACTGTTGCAGGTGGCGGTTGGGTTGGAAGCTCTCTGAAGTGGCAATGCTGCAGCCTCAGGACTTGTCAAGCAGCACTGTCTGTGGCCACTATTGCATGAGTTGTGTGTTGTGTTTGTGAGTGGGGTGGGAATGGGGGTGGGGGGGGGGCTATGTTGCCATTTTGGGACTTGTAAGGGGGTTATGGGGAGTGTGTGCTGCTGGGGGTCTGTGGGGGGGAATGAGGGGAGTGTGTGCTGCTGCGAATCTGTTGGGGGGGGGTGGTGGTATGGGGAGCTGGGCTGGGGATGAGCAGAGTTCTTTAACCTCTCCATCTGTCTTTCCCCCTCCCCAAATCCACTCCCCTTCCTGGTTGATGGGATGGCTTTTGCAATGCAACCCATTGATCTTGCTGTTCTTTTGGTTGCTCCTGGAGCTGAGGAGGAGGAGCAAGAGGATGAATTGCGGGCAGAGGGGACCTAGGCCTTACCACTCGCAGAGGTAGAGGGAGACAGCTGGTGGAGGTAGGACGTGCCGCCATCTGCCCCGGGTGGTGGGGGTGGGGGGGAGAGAAGGCGGGAGTGGAGACCCCTGCAGTTCCGCATGCGGGGTATCCTTCGAGCAACTGTCAGACATCACGTGCTGTCAACAGCTCTGGCTCTGGAAGGAGACAGTGCAACACCTATGCCATTTGTTGCAGGACCTGGCACCTTGGGGCACAGGGGGGCACACAGTCCCGGTAGCTGTGATAGTGATGGCCGCCTTAAACCTTTACGCCACTGGATCCTCCCAGGCTGCCAGTGGAGACCTTTGTGGTATCTCACAAGCATCATCTACAAGTGTGTGAAGAAAGTCACAGATGCCCTGTACTCCCGGACTGTAAGAAGTCTCACAACACCAGGTTAAAGTCCAACAGGTTTATTTGGTAGCAAATACCATAAGCTTTCAGAGCAGAGCTCCTTCGTCAGATGGAGTGGATATCTGTTCTCAAACAGGGCACAGACACAGAAATCAAATTACAGAATACTGATTAGAATGCAAATCTCTACAGCCAGCCAGGTCTTAAATGTACAGACAATGTGGGTGGAGGGAGCATTCAACACAGGTTAAAGAGATGTGTATTGTCTCCAGACAGAACAGCTTGTGAAATTCAGCAAGTCCAGGAGGCAAGCTGTGGGGGTTACTGATAATGTGACATAAATCCAACATCCCGGTTTAGGCCGTCCTCATGTGTGCGGAACTTGGCTATCAGTTTCTGCTCAGCGACTCTGCGCTGTCGTGTGTCGTGAAGGCCGCCTTGGAGAACGCTTACCTGAAGATCCAAGGCTGAATGCCCGTGACTGCTGAAGTGTTCCCCGACAGGAAGAGAACAGTCTTGCCTGGTGATTGTCGAGCGGTGTTCATTCATCCGTTGTCGTAGCGTCTGCATGGTTTCCCCAATGTACCATGCCTCGGGACATCTATGATCTATGATCAGCCTTGGAGTTAGTCACAGGTGTGGGGTGAAATAGCATTTATTGTTGCCAATAACAGTGCTTTCAAAATAAGTGAGAAAATAAAAACATGTGAACGTGAGACTTTAAAGTGCCGAAATATTCTATCTAACTAGTGTTGCCCTTCACCCATGCCATCTTAGTGCCGGTACAACGTATTAACTTCACGTGGCATACTACTTGTTTGATTTCTCCAACAAATGAAGAATCGGCAGTGGCTCACTGCTATGCTCCAGCCCCACCATGCTGTCACTCATGGTCTGCATACCCTCCTCTCCCGCAAGCATCAGTGTCCAGTCCTCAAAGGGGGTGAGGACACGGATCTCAGGCACCCCACCCCCTGCCTTCATCCCCTCCTGGCGATTGTGGGCATTCTTCTCCTGTAGGGGCAGAAAAAGCCATGTCAAATCTAATGGCACGTATCCTGCAGGATTTCAGGGGGTGGTCCTCAGAGGGCAAGGGTTGTGATATTCTTGGGTGGGAGAAAGGAGGTGCTTGGGGGTCAGGGGCTGGAAGCATGCAGGATGCTGGGGATGGGGGGGATATGGGGGTCATTGAGGGGGAAGATGCTAGATGACGTGAAACACTCACCCTTGCTGCCCAGATGAGGTCATTTCAGTTTTTTGCGGCACTGCTTCCCGGTTCCCCTGGCCAGTGCCCTGACACTAACACATGCTGCCACCACCTCCCAGGCTGCACTTCCATCCCTTCCTCTGGGACAGCGTCCTGCTGGGGCAGTGGGGGGAAGAGGATGTTCTGCCTTGTCTCACTGCTTCCAGCAACCTAGCCAAGTCAGCATCCGAAAATCGGGGCGCTGTCTTCCTGGGGGCCATTTCTTCCTGCACTGCCTGCCTATCTGTCCATTCTTGGGGTTTTAATGGAGCTCCCCATTGTTAGGGCAGATCAGCTGCTGGAAGTTTGGGCCAGTCTCCCCATTAGAGCAATCCTGCGAGTTTAATGCAGTTTGCCTTGTTACCATGGAGGGGAAACCAAGTGAGCATTTGAAGGTGGGGAGGAATTTGTGCCTCTGTGATAATCGGGGACAGGGGAGAGAGAGAGAGGGTCATGTCAGTCATCAGTTGGGGCCAGGTCTGATGATGAGGGGACCATGTGCAGGGGGGTCAGTAATGTTGGTGGGGTGGTCCTAATGTCCGTCGGGAGAAGGCGGAGGCTGTATCTGGCCTGGGGCGATCTGTCAGCTGAGCTGGGTTTTTTCTGCACATGCGCAGCTTGTGGCTCCAATCTGAGATGCTGGCTGTCTAGTGAATTAGGCCCCGCCCACGACCTCTAGTGACTAGAAATGGTCTAGCCCATATTTTCAAAGATTGAACTCATATGATTGGGCGTGAAAACATGTCCGAAAAATAGATCAGGAACCCTCCCGTTTTCACACTAGCGGGACACTTAGAAAAAATCTCATAAAATTCCGCCTTATGTGTCCATTGCAATCGCTCATGACAATCGGACTGCCTCCTTCTCATGTTTTTCTTTCTTTCCTGGACCTCAAAAACATGAAACTAACATAAGGAGACAATTTTAGGAATTGAGTAGCTTATACAACACTGTTTGTTTCCTGAGGACATTGCACAGAGCTTTGCAGACAATGAACTCCTCTCAGTAGCACAGCCAGCATTGTTCTGCTGCCAGACAGTGCAGTGGATTTTCCCGCAGCAATGAAATGAATGGCCAGTTAATCTATTTTTTTGGCAACGTTGATTGAGGATTGAATGGACATTGGCCAGGACACCAGGTGTACTCCGTGTCCTTCCAAAAAGAAAAGCTGCAGGATCTTGGCCACCGTTTAATGACCCATCCAATAGACCACACCTCTGACAAAGCAGCACTCCCTCATCCCGCATACCAACCTAGATGACATGCTCAAGTCTGGGAGATAGTCTTGAACTTACAGCCTTCAAACCAAAAGATAAGGATGTTTCCACAATGCAAAGAGAATGTTTTGGAAAGAATGCCGATTCGAAAAATGTTCTCCCTCCTGGAATAAAGTTTTTTAAAAGTACACTTATTAGTTTTGGCTCACATTAACACTGTAATGAAGTTATTGTGAAAATCCCCGAGTCATCACACTCTGGCGCCTGTTCGGGTACACTGAGGGAGAATTTAGCATGGCCAATGCACCTAACCAACACATCTTTGGACTGTGGGAGGAAACCGGAGCACCGGAGGAAACCTACGCAGTCACGGGGAGAACGTGCAAACTCCGCACAGACAGTGACCCAAGCCGGGAATTGAACCTGGGTCCCTGGCACTGTGAGGCAGCAGTGCTAACCACTGTGCCATCAGGCCATCCCCCACCATTTGCAAGTTCATACAGTGTGAAAGTTGAAGGTAGTGGCCACATTCATTGACACTGTCAATGCAATGATGTTGACTGATCTCACAGATCATCAGGTGACACATTTCAATCAGAGCTTCTGATGGGTGTCTGAATCTCCCCATGCACAATACCTCTGCTTTTCAGCAGAGTGGCCAACTCCACTGCAATTAGCATATGACCCTGCTGCAAGTTGCTGTCATCTTTTGTGCCACACTCCCATTTGCCTTCTGAGCTACCGCGACATTACCAGCGGCATGTTCTTGGACGGGAAATATCTCTGCCCTATTCATTGCTCTCATACTTAGGTTGGCAAATTGAACATGGTTTCCTTTGTTAAATATGAGCCTTGCATTTTCAGCCCAAGTTCAATGTGAATGATCTTCAAGACTTATTGGAGTGTGGCACAGTGGTTAGCACTGCTGCCTCACAGCACCAGGAACCCAGTTCAATTCTCAGCTTGGGTCACTGTCGGTGTGGAATCTGCACATTCCCCCCATATCTGCATGGTTTTCCACCAGGTGCTCTGGTTGCCTCCCACAGTCCAAAGATGTGTGGGTTAGGTTGATTGGCCATGCTAAATTGCCCCTTAGTGTCAGGGGGATCAGCAGGCTAAATATGTGGGGTTACGGGGATAGGGCCTGGGTGGGATTGTTGTGCAGGTTTGATGGGCTGAATGGCCTCCTTCTGCACTGTAGTGATTCTACGATTCTGAGACTCAGTAACAGGTTAAAATATCGCTTTCTCTATTCTTCACTAGCCCTTTCTACTCATTTTTTTGGAAGAAGCTCAAAGCTCTGCTAAACATGTTTGAATTATGCGTTACCAATTTCTGCTTGCATTCCACTTCTCTTTAATCATGTCTATTCTCCCGCAATGATTAGTGACCAGAGGAATGGCAGTCCCAATCATCTGCCATTAATAGCCAAGTTGTGGTAGTCAATTTTTAAAAAAACAATTTCAAGTATTTCACTGAATTAAACCTCCCTTGCTTCCTGCTCTAAACATATATCATAGATGATAGATTTTAAAGGACCATAATTTAACAACTTGATTACAATTGAGTGATTCAAGACTTAATAGAAACAATTCTCATTATTGTCACCACTTCATCAAATGGCAGGTGTCGGTCATGCAAACCAAACCTCTGGTCTTGAGAGAGGACAGCCACTTGAGAAGAAGTAACAGCGACCATCGCTTTATCAAAAGTGCAATACAAGTTACATTTTATGCACAGTAAAAAGTCTCAAACATCAAGACCAATCTCGCACCGATTTTACGCTGGGATGGGCAGGGTCTCTTTAAGTAAGTGTAAGTTTATTTATTAGTGTCACAAGGAGGCTTACGTTAACATTGCAATGAAATTACTGTGAAAATCCCCTAATTGCCACACTCCGGCGCCTATTCAGGTACACTGAGGGAGAATTTAGCATGGCCAATGCACCTAACCTGCACGTCTTTCGCACTGTGGGAGGAAACCGGAGCACCCGGAGGAAACCCACGCAGACGCTGGGAGGATGTGCAAACTCCACACAGACAGTGACCCAAGACAAAAGTCCAACAGGTTTATTTGTTTTCTCGAGCTTTCGGAGCGCTGCTCCTTTATCAGATGAGTCAATTTTACATTAGGTTGTGGGGTGAGGTGAGGCTGGGGGGACGGGGGGGAATCAGAAGGCAGCTTCTGATGGAGATGCCCCCGCAACCCAACCCCTCTCCTCACACCTGCCAATCCCTTCCCACCCCAGACCTAACTGAAGTTATTTCTGGCCTCCCACCTGCACCGCCCCCCGCCCCCCCCCCCCCCCCCACCCACCCCCGCAACCCATGCAACTTCAATCTACCCACCAGCCTAAAGACTGAGGCAGGAGGGGAACAGTCCTTAAATGGCCATTAATTGGCTACTTGAGGGCCTCGACAGTGGCAAGGGCTGGCTTTCCAGCCAAGAGGTGGCACAGTGGTTCAGCACTGCTGCCTCACAGCACCAGGGACCCGGGTTCAATTCCCGGCTTGGGTCACTGTCTGTGTGGAGTTTGCACATTCTCCCAGCGTCTGCGTGGGTTTCCTCCGGGCGCTCCGGTTTCCTCTCACAGTGCGAAAGACGTGCAGGTTAGGTGCATTGGCCATGCTAAATTCTCCCTCAGTGTACCCGAATAGGCGCTGGAGTGTGGCAACTAGGGGATTTTCACAGTAATTTCATTGCAATGTTAATGTAAGCCTACTTGTGACACTAATAAATAAACTTACACTTACTTAAAGAGACCCTGCCCATCCCAGCGTAAAATCGGTGCGAGATTGGTCTGGGCTGGAACCTGGAGAGAATCCTGTCCCTGCAACTTCATGTCCTCCCCCCAACAACTTAAAACCCACCGATGTGGGTGTGGGCGGGGGTGAGGGGTGATGTGGCTGGTGATGCGGGTGTGGGGGGAGGGCGCGGACCGTGGGGCGTGAGCACAAGTACAGACCCATACATTAAGAATTCCAAGTAAAGTTATTGAGAAATATATGCCCATGTTTCGAGTTTCTGTTTTCTCAGTGTGGAACCTCCCCATCAGGACACATCACACTTACCTCGGATGTCGAACCAAGATTTGGGAAGTCCAAATTGTACAAAAGAGTGAACACATTCAAACCAGTCAATTAAACAGAAGAAATCGGTCGAAAACCTCTTAACTCATGAGGGTTCTGACTTGTAGGATTACTTGGAACTGGGCAGGAAGAATCCTAAGATTCTGTGATGGAATTCCATTAGTGAGTGCTGTCTCATTGTAATCGTTGTTACAAAGCTGAGTGAGTGCACTTGGTTCTGAACTTCCATTGCCACATACACCATTTTGGAGTTATCACTAGCTGATTGTTATTAACTATTTAATCCTAGTTGGCCTTGTGGCCTTTGGTAAAGAGGTCAACGCACCATGGAATTAACCTCCTTTTTGGGAACTCAATGATTGGTCTTGTAAACTGGGATCATGTTCTCCTTCAAATGCTTCCAGCTTTTGCCACAAATGCATCCTGGAGTTTGATTCTTGCCATTCCCTAAGGGCCCGAGGAAGCTCTTCCGATGCACCCTAAAAAATATATTTTAAATCAGGGTCAACAAGTCCTTTATGGCACAAATTTGCATTGGAATGTTGCTGTAATTGAATAAAGAATATAAAGACCAAAGTCCTTTCCACTCCTTTTTAGCAGTGTCAAGGCTAAAATTAGTATTCACCAAGATCCTGAGGTAGGTATATATCAACAGGGGGGACTGAGGCGCCTTATATCATCCAATCAATGGCAGGATGTTTACCGCCATGCCCGCCCGCGGCTCGCAGAACGGAATTCTCCGTTGGCCTCAGGTGGGATTTTACAAGCCTCGCCCAAGCGAGATTGTAAAATACCAGCCAATATCTCTGACAGCTCCTCTTGAGTTATGTAAGACCACAATGCCATACGTGGGCAAGCCCAACATAATGGGCCCAATTTTACCATTTTGATTCTAAGTGCTGAATCTGGGCACAATTCAGATCCGACTTGGAAATCTTCTCTCAGGTGCCCCCATAAGCACTCAGCCTGGAAAAGAATCGCGAGTCTGAATCGCACTGTGGGCGGGGCTTATCGCTCCCGAAATGCTGCAGCTCCAATCAGAGCTTTGAACTGCGCATGCGCAGTGAGACAATAAATTAGAAAAAACGCGCCTCTGTCACATCATTCCTGGGCCGCAAGAAGTGGACAAGGCAGCTCGGGAGCAAAAAGCGGGAGCGATGGCCCCACAGACATCAATCCACCCCCACAACATAACTGTGCCCCTTATCCACCCACCCCCTGCTACCCAGATCGATCCCGACCCTCTGCGCCCCTTCCCCTCACTGATCGCCCCCCCAGCAGTCCCCCTGCCTCTGCCCCCCCGCTCCCCCACCAGAGATCCATCTGGCCCACCTTCCTCCGCCTCCCCCCACCACCAGAGAATGATCGGGCCTCCCTCCTCCATCCACCCCCACCCCACCCCACCAGAGAACGATCGGGCCTCCCTCCTCGGCTCCCCCACCAGAGAATGATCTGGCCTCCTCCCTTCCCCCCTCACCATCGATCTGAGTTAGAGAGATGCTAGAGGCTCTGAACTTTATCTCTTCAGAAGCAGGAGTGCTCAAAACAGACCTTTGCCGAGCATGTCTATATCGTGCCTAATCTGGACGCGTGAGCGTGATGGTAAAGGGGGAAATGCTGGTAAAGTTGGGTGGGCAAATGCATTTAAATCGCCAATGCGCCCATTTCGGGCACGGTTTGGATCGCAGCTATTTTCGGGCCTTGGTAAAGTGGGGATCTGCGCGGACGCGGATCGTGCTAATCGCCTCACACCTGACTTTACCAAGTTTTTGCGCCTGAAAACGGGTGCGATGCAATGGTAATATCAGGCCCAATGTCTCACTGGTGAATCCAGTGTTTAGATGGTAAGTAGGGTGTTCTACATAACGTTTTCTAGCAACAGAAAAATATGCCACAATATTATTAAGAATGTTTAAAACAAGTACTCCTTGGTTTGTCCCTTACATCTTCAGTAAGTGTGAAAGTTTTTCACACAGAGGGTGGTGGGTGCCTGGAAGGCACTGCCAGGGGAGGCGTTAGTGATGTTCAAGGCGTATCTTGATGGACACAAGAATAGGAGGAGAACAGGGGGATAGAAACCACGTATTGGCTGGTTGGGCTGAAGGGCCTGTTCCTATGCTGTATTTCTCTTTGTTCTCCTTATTCCTGAAAGGTGGCAGTTCTCTCTGATCTATGCTCCCCCGTTTCCCCTCACCACCTTCACACCGAAAGCAGCTAGTAATAATTCATTGTGAACATTGTCCACTCCAGCTGTCCTGCCAGCAGCTAGGTGATCGTGAAGCATTGATTTCCTCCCAGTAAACTGATACATTCAGTCCTTCTATCTTAACGGCACACTCCCCAACACTTTCTTTCCAAACAGATGGATTTTGTGCTATGGCCTGTTGAGTTAGACGCAAACTCAATACGGTGACCCTTCCACACCACAAAGGTGCCTTCATGGCGCTGTCGAGGACTGGACTTGTTAAGAACAGACATTTGCCCAGAGAAAAGTGTTTGATCATGATTGATGGCAAAACCGTGACCCACAGGAAAATGATTGAAGCTGTTGTTAGGTAATTGCACATCCACGGAAATTAACATGGCCACCTGATCTTGCCTCATTTCCCTATGAAACCCTTGCCTTCACAATGCGCTGAATTTTAATCTGCCTTTGCAGCAGCCCTTGATTGTTACGGAGGCTTCACATTCCGCTTAGATGAGCAGCAAGCAGGCTCCAGCTCCAGTTTATTTACGATCTCAGCCAACGAGGCAGAGAAATCCCTGGCCACATTATCTGCGAGAGCATCCACCTCATTCACACTCAGTCAGGCTTGATCCGAGGCTTTGGAAATAAGCAGCATCATTATAATTATTGGCTGTCCCTTGCTAACAGCATGACATAGTGCATTGGGCACAATTATTCTTCGCACGGAGCTAAACAGTCATAAAAACTTTTAATTTAAACAGCAAAAGCTATGCCTGCTATTTGCAATTGTATGGTGGGTTGTTGTGGCACTCTGAATACCAACCCCCCCCCCCCCCCCCCCCCCACCCCCGACCCCATCCCCGTGCCCATTCCAATACCACAAAATTAATGAACTTTGGTAAAGAAACAAAAGTTTAAAGTTCATTTATTATTGTCACAAGGAGGCTTACATTAACACTGCAATGAAATTACTGTGAAAATCGCCCCCACCTTCCGGCACCTGTTCGGGTACACTGAGGGAAATTTAGCATGGCTGTTCCACCTAACTAGCATGTATTTCAGATTGTGGGAGGAAACCGGAGCACCCGGAGGCAACCCACGCAGACACGGGGAGAACAAGCAGATTCCGCACAGACAGTGACCCAAGGTTGGAATTGAATCCGGGTCCCTGGCGCTGTGAGGCAGCAGTGCTAACCACTTTGTGCGACTGTGCCACCCCAAAAGGCACTGTTGCCAAAGAAGTTCACATAACTTTTCATTTTGATTTGATTTGATTTATTATTGTCACATGTATTGGGATACAGTGAAAAGTATTCTTTCTTGTGCGGTATACAGATAAAGCGTACCGTTCATAGAGTACACAGGGGAGAAGGAAAAGAGAGAGTGCAGAATGTAGCGTTACAGTCATAGCTAGGGCGTAGAGAAAGATCAACTTAATATAAGGTAGGCCCATTCAAAAGTCTGATGGCAGCAGAGAAGAAGCTGTTCTTGAGTCAGTTGGTATGTGACCTCAGCCTTAAGGCTTCAAGTACGGTATAAGGCAGCCTTCAAAACTAAGGATGGACATTTTTGTGTAAACCTCCCAGAGATGGGCCTACAGCCCTGAAAAGCAGATTGTACTAAGCCTTAAAGAAACATAAAAGGATCTCAAATTCACAGCTTTACCTCATTATTGGTTATCTCATTGCTCAAGAAGAGTTAGCCAGCTTCCACTCTAAGTAGGTTATTTGTGACTTCTCCTGGAACCAAGTCTGCATTCAGGAAGCAAGATGAGTCGGACACTGCCAGTTATAGCAAAAGTGACACGATACAGCCAGAGGTCAGCTTGTGCTGGATTAATCACCACAGCAACACTCGGGTCAGGTGTGCCCTGTTTCAATGTTTTGTTGACTATTTTAAACTCAGCAGGATGATGTACTATCACTAGGAGAGGATGGCAATGTATAAAAGTTAGGGCATTGTCAGGGTTGAAACCAACAACACACATGGGACCGCATCATCTATGCAACATCATATGAGGGAATGTCCTCTATCAATTTACAGATTGGCCAGAATTTTACTGGCTTGCCTGCCAGGGGAATCGGAGTGGCCGAGGGGCAGAGCATAGGAAGGTCCGGTGACCTCAGGCGGGACGAGTGAGGCCATAAAATCCTGCCCACGGTCTCTGTCCATCATCAAAAAAATTTGCATGCCACTGCATGGCTTCCAGACAGACATTCACAATTATTCATGACCTTTATTGTTTATTTCAAAATGCCAGTGGTTTGAGCTATTTGTGTTTCTCAGGGAACCATACAATCTGACTCTCGGAAAGAGCATCCCACCCAGGCCCTCCCCTCTGCCCTATCCCCATAACCCCACACATTTACCATGGCTAATCCACCTAACCTGCACATCTTTCTGATGACACAGCTGCATCTTTCTTAAAACCATAGAATCCCTACAGTGCAGAAAGAGGCTATTCGGCCCATTGAGCCTTCACCAACTCTCTGAAACAGCTTCCCACCCAGGCCCTCCCTTCCACCCTAGCCCTGTAATCCCACACATTTACCATGGCTAATCCCCCAAACGGAAACAATTTGGGACACTAAGGAGCAATTTAGCATGGCCAGTCCACCTAACGTCCACATCTTTGCGTTGTGGGAGGAAACTGGAACACTTGGAGGAAAACCACGCAGACACGGGGATAACATGCAAACTCCACACAGTCACCTAAGGCTGGAATTGAACCCGGGTCCCTGGTGCTGTAAGGCAGCAGTGCTAACCACTGTGCCTCTGTGCCACCCATATCCTTGATAGAGACCATACATGAGGCACCTTCAAGAACTCTGTTGTCATCATTATCTTTCTTTTATTTGGCCTTGGTCTGATCACCCATAGCAGAGGAGCCATTACCTTTTCTGACCAGGGGCAGTATTTTATAACCCCTTCTGCTGATGGGATTTTCCAGTTCCACTGAAGTCAATGGAGTTTTGAGAGCCCCCACCACTAATGGCCTGTAAGATTCCACTTTTGGCAGTCACTTGTCTCCAGACCATCATTTTTCCCTCTTGATGAAGATGGTCCTGATCCGTGGTCTAAACCTTTCCAGTCGTGGTGAATTATAGAAAGCAAAGGATATGCCAAACTATTCATAACTATACAATTAATGCTGTGTTATGTAATGATACTGTGCCTTTAAGAAATATATGCCTATCATGTTTCTTTAAGGGATATGATTAGAATTCATATCTGTTTTGCAAGGTGCCGATTTGTCTAGCAAAACCTTTAAATTGATATCTGGGAGCAGGTTAAGTATCATTTTATACATAGAGGCCAGAATTTTACTGGTATACCTGCCTCAGGATCGGATGAGCGAGGCTCGCAGAATAGAATTCTCCATTGGCCTCAGTGGGATTTCGTAATCTTGCCCGAGCAAGGTTGTAAAATCCCAGCTAGAGTGTCTGTTTTCAGCTAAGCTAATGCATTTGTGTTTACCTGAGTCTCCCCTAGGGGTTTCAGGGTAGAGTTTTGATTCGTTGATTGACAGGGACAGAGTCATGTGTTTAATAGGAGGAGCTAAGCTTACAGGGTAAGCACAGTTTCTCTTTTATTTTTAAAACAAGCAGTTACTGCCTGGTTCTGAGAGAAGCAAGATATGTCTCTCTGTCTCTCTCTCTCTCTCTCTCTAGAGGCCGTCTCAGAACTTCAAAACCTGCAACCTAAGTACAAACAGGTGTGTTTGGCTGATTAATTATAAAAAAGGGGTTTAAGTCTATATTGTTTGAATTGGAATTCACAGGCTGGAATTGCGGATAGCGAAGAGCATTGTCGGGCAATACAGCAGGATATAGATAGGCTGGAAAATTGGGCGGAGAGGTGGCAGATGGAATTTAATCCGGATAAATGCGAAGTGATGCATTTTGGAAGAAATAATGTAGGGAGGAGTTATACAATAAATGGCAGAGTCATCAGGAGTATAGAAACACAGAGGGACCTAGGTGTGCAAGACCACAAATCCTTGAAGGTGGCAACACAGGTGGAGAAGGTGGTGAAGAAGGCATATGGTATGCTTGCCTTTATAGGACGGGGTATAGAGTATAAAAGCTGGAGTCTGATGATGCAGCTGTATAGAACGCTGGTTAGGCCACATTTGGAGTACTGCGTCCAGTTCTGGTCGCCGCACTACCAGGAGGACGTGGAGGCATTGGAGAGAGTGCAGAGAAGGTTTACCAGGATGTTGCCTGGTATGGAGGGTCTTAGCTATGAGGAGAGATTGGGTAGACTGGGGTTGTTCTCCTTGGAAAGACGGAGAATGAGGGGAGATCTAATAGAGGTATACAAGATTATGAAGGGTATAGATAGGGTGAGCAGTGGGAAGCTTTTTCCCAGGTCGGAGGTGACGATCACGAGGGGTCACGGGCTCAAGCTGAGAGGGGCGAAGTATAACTCGGACATCAGAGGGACGTTTTTTACACAGAGGGTGGTGGGGGCCTGGAATGCGCTGCTAAGTAGGGTGGTGGAGGCAGGCACGCTGACATCGTTTAAGACTTACCTGGATAGTCACATGAGCAGCCTGGGAATGGAGGGATACAAACGATTGGTCTAGTTGGACCAAGGAGCGGCACAGGCTTGGAGGGCCGAAGGGCCTGTTTCCTGTGCTGTACTGTTCTTTGTTCTTTGTTCTTTGTTGGGTAGGTGAGCAGTTAAGAATTGTCATGTTAAGCTAATTCTTTTGTTGTAGTTAAACTGTGTTACTAAATAAAATTTGTTTTGATAAAAGCTCCCTAGTTTGTGAGTAGAATTGTGCCTGGAGTAAAACACCTTGGCCAGAATTCTCCAGCATTCACACTGGCGGGACTCTGGCAGCGCACCTCTGCCCTTGGGCTTCCCACCAATGTGGGGTGACCTCAATGGGAATTCCTATTGACAGCAGCGGGACCAGAGAATCCCGACACTAGCAACAATGCGTCACCTCCTGCCGGTGGGAAACACGCGCCTGGGAGCTCAGAGAAACTCGGCCCTTATCTTCACATTAATGCCAAAACAGCAAATTGTTGGGGTCCAGTCTGACCTGATATACCACGGTGTTTCTGATCTGGTATCCTAACAGTTGTTCTGAGTCTCATGTTAATTCACACACTATAACATGGGCGGTTGTACAGCATTGTAGTACAGGAGCCATGATTAAATGTTCTTCCCTTTCCTATTCCAACGGTGCAGTGACCAATTGCAAGTGCCCCTATTGCTAATCTTTCCAATACTAGCTGATGCAGCACATACTCAGGGACATCATTTTATATTTAATTCAGAAAAGCAATTAACATTGTGCCCAGAGAAACTACAGGAGAAAATTGATTACACCCAAAATGCAGCCAAAGGGAGTATCTAAAACCTGTGTCCTCCAGCATTCTCCATCTTCCTGTTCATCCACACCACAGAACAGCTTCTAACTCATAGAATTCAGATTAAAACTGAAAACATGAAGGTTTGTGTTTTATGGGATCATTTCCAGTAATTTGAGTGAAGTAATATCGGTGCTGGAAAACCTCAAAGGGATAAGTCGTTAGAAACTATTTGAAATAAATGAAGGGGAATAGGTAATAAAGGCAGTAATCCTTGCAAATGACACACTCTTCTAAATCTACACTTGGATAAACGTATTAGCACATCCATTAATTCCACACAGTAACTTCATTGCAGTGTTAATGTAAGCCGACTTGTGGCACTAATAAAATAAAAAACTATTTCATACTTACCTTTCCCTTTTCTTCCTTTGTTCACCCCTCCTCAGAAATGCAAATGCTTGCTGGACTACAAGCCAAAAGAGAAAATGCTGGGATGTCTCAGCAGGTCTGGCAGCATTTGTAAGGAGAGAAAACAGCTGATGTTTTGAGTCCAGATGACCCTTTGTCAAAGCTGCTGGGCTACAGCTCTGTAACAGCCAGCACCATCCCCTTCATCACTCAGATAATCATTCATCATGCATGAACCCAGATCCTGAGTCGCACTTCAATTTGAGCCTTGCTCTTGCCCTCGTGTCCCAGTCAGAAATCTGCACTTACCAGTCCTGGGTGGTGGTCAAGATAAAGTGGTGGATGTAGATTTGTTGCTATGGTGGCAGAGGTGGCACAGTGGTTAGCACTGCTGCCTCACAGCGTCAGGGACCCCGGGTTCGATTCCCGGCTTGGGTCACTGTCTGTGTGGCGTCTGCACATTCTCCCCATGTTTGCGTGGGTTTCCTGCGGGTGCTCCGGTTTCCTCCCACAGTCCGAAAGATGTGCTGGTTAGATGCATTGGCCATGCTAAATTCTCCCTCAGTGTATCCGAACACGCACCAAAGTGTGGCAACTAGGGGATTTTCATAGTAACTTCACTGCAGTGTTAATGTAAGCCTACTGTAACACTAGTATACCTTTAAGAAATGCTTTTAATCATGTTCTCTGCAGTTTGTGAGCAAGTTCTGTTTTTTTCCATTGTAGCAGCCTGTTTAGAAGTCCTTTTATTGCTGCTCCAACGGTTTACATGAAGTTTTGTTTATTTTTACTCTGGGCCCCATGCAGGAAGATTGATTGACAAGTCAAAGTCAGGTGGTTTCTCCACAGAGGAATCCAAGGATTCACTTTCAGTTTTGGTTCAGAGTCAGAAGTTGTCCTGGTTTTCAAGTTGCAGGCAGGTTTTCTTTCTCTCTCTTCCTGTATTATAGATTCTGCTGACTACCCAGAAGCAGGTTTTCTTGCCTTCCTGGAGCGAGAATTCTGTCTCTTGCGGTGGTTCACGAGCTTAAAAGCTGGAGGCCATCAGTGGCATTATCTCTACCTCAAGGTCTGCTGGAGGTTACAAGGCTGGGAAGTTAGAGTTTCAATTCTCCAACCAAAGGACTAAGTTCCAGCATCATGTGAACATCCTTGTTTTCTGTGTTAAACTTGTGGCAGGAATATGTTTTGAGGAGGTTTGTTTGTTGGAACATTTCATATAGTTGTTACATAGAAAATATACAGCACAAAACAGGCCCTTCGGCCCCACAAGTTGTGCCGAACATATCCCTACCTTTTAGGCCTACCTATAACCCTCCATCCTATTAAGTCCCATGTACTCATCCAGGAGCCTCTTAAAATACCCTATTGAGTTTGCCTCCACCACCATTGACGGCAGCCAATTCCACTCGCCCACCACCCTCTGTGTGAAAAACTTCCCCCTCACATTTCCTCTGTACCTACCCCCCAGCACCTTAAATCTGTGCCCTCTCGTAGCAGCCATTTCCACCCTGGGAAAAAGCCTCTGAGAGTCCACCCGATCTATGCCTCTCAACATCTTATGTACCTCTATTAGGTCTCCTCTCATCCTATGTCTCTCCAAGGAGAAAAGACCGAGCTCCCTCAGCCTATCCTCATAAGGCATGCCACTCAATCCAGGCAACATCCTTGTAAATCTCTTCTGCACCCTTTCAATCTTTTCCACATCCTTCCTGTAATGAGGCGACCAGAACTGAGCACAGTACTCCAAGTGGGGTCTGACGAGGGTCTTATATAGCTGCATCATTATCCCCGGACTCCTAAACTCAATTGTTAAGGGTCTTTTTTTTCTTGTTTGTAATTGATTGGTCCATGTTAACTGTATTCTTAAATAAACTTTGTTTGATAAAATCATACCTGAAGTGAAACATCTCATGCTTCCCTTAGCCAAATTCAGTTTATAAAACTTATGATCTAGGTGGACTTCATAAAACTCTTTGAAGTTTCTGACCTGAATTATAACTCTACTTGTGACTAATAACTAATCTTTAACTTCAGACTTCAACAGTAAATTAAAAGAAGAATTAAATTTTAACCGTGGTAACACTCCTTAAGAGTGAGAGAGGGTCTCATAGAAACTCATAAAATTCCAACTGGGTCAGACAGGGTAGATTCAGAAAGAGTGTTCCCAATGGTGAAGGAGTCCAGAACTAGGGGTTTGAGGATAAACCTTTTAGAACTGAGGTGAGGAGAAATTTCTTCACCCAGAGCGTGGTAAATGTGTGGAATTCACTACCACAGAAAGTAGTTGAGGCAAAAACATTGTGTGATTTCAAGAATAAATTAGATATAGGTCTTGGGGCTAAAGGGATCAAGGGATAGGGGGTGGAAGGGGGGATCAGGAAATTGAATTTGATGACCAGCCATGAGCATAATGGATGGCGGAGCAGGCTCAACGGGCCGAATGGCCTACTCCTGCTTCTAGTTTCTATGTTCCTTGAGGGCCACATGATCAGTCTGGGCTCTATGTGGAGGCAGTGTGGGAAGCCTAGTCAATTGGGTGCAAGGGCGCATGTCGTGGGTTGGGGAGGAAACTCAGTTGGAGCCAGGGAGGAGAAAAGAGTAAACATTGATTGCATTTCTGTCAGACTCATACATGTACAGATATAAATATCATTAGCAATAAATCAGTTATAACTTGAAGCCACAATGAGTTGCTTTTGAAGTTATTACAGTAGCACCATAGAGAAAGAACAAGGGAATGTGATGAGCTGCAATGCTCTTTAGAAAGACAGCATGGAATATCGTTTTAGTGACAGTTGTCGCACCTTCAAGAAGGAGGCCCGATGCAATTGTCTGAACACCTTTGGGTCTCCTACGGATTAAGACATAAGTAGGGTGAAAGTCACGTACCCGAGAATAGCCGGCCAAACAAAGGTTGTCAGCTCTCCAATACTGGCAGCACCATCGGGAGAGTTGGTCTTTGTCAGTAACATTCTGGGGCCTTCACCAGGGATTGTCACTGAATTGCTGGGAGGGGGTCGCAGGTGAGGTGAGGGGGGAAAGGGCCCAAAACAAGGGTAGAGGCCCAGAATGAAAACCAGTAAATTGTACTGGTTCAAACTGGAGTTCCAATTAAGGTATGCAAGACCAGTTTGGACTAGTGGTGTTATTTTCCCAAGTTTTACTGATCTTTCCATCTGAGGGATATGACGGGGGTGGGGGGGAGGGGAGGGAGGGCAGGGTAGGGGGGGTGGGGGTGGAGGCAGGGAGGTGGCCTTCTGTAAGGCTATCTCCTTCCCATGCTAGATCCCTCAATCAAGCACAGAATGCCAGTCAATTAAGGATCCTCCCCACCCCTCGGTAGAGCACTGGAAACCTGATGGGATTATCTGGATGAAGTTCGGGAGTCACTAGTGATGCAATTCTCATTTAATCTTATGGTCACCATTAAATCCCAGTGGTAGGGAAATTATATGAGGATTCTGCGAGACAGGATTTACTCCCACTTGGAAACAAGTGGACGTAATAGCGAGAGGCAACATGGTTTTGTGAAGGGGAGGTCGTGTCTCACTAACTTGATTGAGTTTTTTGAGAAGTGACGAAGATGATTGATGAGGGTAGGACAGTGGATGTTGTCTACATGGACTTCAGTAAGGCCTTTGACAAGGTCCCTCATGGCAGCCTGGTGCAGAAGGTGAAGTCGCATGGGATCACAGGAGAGCTGGCAAGGTGGATACAGAACTGGCTCGATCATGGAAGACAGAGGGTAGCAGTGGAAGGGTGTGTTTCTGAATGGAGGGCTGTGACAAGTGGCGTTCCTCAGGTATCAGTGCTGGGACCTTTGCTGTTTGTAATATATATAAATGATTTGGAGGAAAATGTAACTGGTTTGATTAGTAAGTTTGCAGATGACACAAAGGTTGGTGGATTTGCGCATAGCGATGAGGACCATCAGAGGATAAAGCAGGATATAGATCGGTTGGAGGCTTGGGCGGAGAGATGGCAGATGGAGTTTAATCTGGACAAATGTGAGGTAATGCATTTTGGAAGGTCTAATACAAATAGGAAATATACAGTAAATGGCAGAACCCTTAAGATAGGCAGAGGGATCTGGGTGTACAGGTACACAGGTCACTGAAAGTGGCAACGCAGGTGGAGAAGGTAGTCAGGAAGGCATATGGCATGCTTGCCTTCATCGGCCGGGGCATTGAGTTTGAAAATTGGCAAGTCATGTTGCAGCTTAATAAAATCTTAGTTGGGCTGCACTTGGAGTACAGTGTTCAATTCTGGTTGCCACACTACCAGAAGGATGTGGAGTCTTTGAAGAGGGTACAGAAAAGATTTACCAGGATGTTGCCTGGTATGGAGGGCATTAGCTATGAGGAGAGGTTGGAGAAACTTGGTTTGTTCTCATTGGAACGACGGAGGTTGAGGGATGACCTGATAGAAGTCTACAAGATTATGAGGGGCATGGACAGAGTGGATAGTCAGAAACTTTTTCCCAAAGTGGAAGAGTCAATTACTCAGGGGCATAGGTTTAAGGTGCGAGGGGCAAGATTTAAAGGAGATGTACGCGGCAAGTTTTTTATACAGAGGGTGATGGGTGCCTGGAACCCGCTGCTGGGGGAGGTAGTGGAAACAGATACGATAGTGAGTTTTAAGGGGTGTCTTGACAAATACATGAATAGGATGGTAATAGAGGGATATGGTCCCTGGAAGGGTAAGGGGTTTTTAGTTCAGTCGGGCAGCATGGTCGGTGCAGGCTTGGAGGGCTGAAGGGCCTGTTCCTGTGCTGTAATTTTCTTTGTTCTTTGTTCTTTATTGGCACTGCACCTTCTTGTACTCTCTCCTTGCCTGACTCCACCTAAAACCTTTCTAATCCTCATTCCAAGGTTATTGGCTGGAATTCTCCGACCGTTCACGCCAGCAGGATTCTCTGGTTGTGGGTTTCCTGGTGGTGTGGGGTGGCTTCAATGGGAAGTCCCATTAACAGCGGCGGGACCAGAAGGTCCTGCTGCCGGCGTGCCATCTCACATTGTCGAGAAAAACGCTGAGGGGAAGCCAGAGAATCTTGCCCATGGCCTCCCTCAATCGTTTTTCTCCTTTATGATGGAACCACCAGGTAGCCGTGCCTTGCCAAACTAGTTTAAACCTTCCCTAACAGCACAAATTAACCTTCCTGTTTTTCCACTCTGTTCAGGTGCAACATGTCCCACCTGTATAAATCTTCCCCTGGAGATGGTCCCATCACTGCAGGCTTCTAATGCCCTCCCTCCCACACCATCTCTGCACCTACACATCCATCTTCTCTATTCTCCTATACCTAACTCTCACCTGCATGATGAGAAATCCTGAGATTAGCTTCTCAATCTCTTTCCCAGATCTCTAAAATTTGCCCGCAGGACCTCATCCCTCTCTAACTATTTCACTGGCAGCAATATGAACTCTGACATCTGATTCCCACTTTAGAATGTTTGCAGCTGCCAAGTGACATAGGAACAGAGAAACTAGAAGCTGGAGTAGGCCATTCGGCCCTTTGAGCCTGCTCCACCATTCATTTTGATCATGGCTGATCATCAAATTCAATACCCTGATCCTCTCTTCCCCCCATGTCCCTTGATCCCTTTAGCCCTAAGAGTTATATCTGATTTCTTCTTGAAATCAGACAACGTTTTGGCCTCAACTACTTTCGGTGGTAATGAATTCCACACATTCACCACCCTCTGGGTGAAGAAATTTCTCCTCACCTCAGTTCTAAAAGGTTTACCCCTTATCCTCAAACTATGAACCTTAGTTCTACACTCCCCCACCATTGGGAACATTCTTGCTGAATCTACCCTGTCTAACCCTGTTAGAATTTTATAAGTTTTTATGAAATCCCACTCACTCTTCTGAACTCCAGTGAATATAATCCTAACCAACTTAGTCTCTCCTCATATGACAGACCTGCCAACCCAGGAATCAGCCTGGTAAACCTTCACTTTACACCCGCTATAGCAAGGACATTCTTCCTCAGATACGGACATCGAAACTGCACACAATATTCTAGGTGTGGCCTCACCAACGCCCCATACAATTGCAGCAAATCATCCCTATCCCTATACATTCTGGACCCTTGCACCAGAGAGGCAACATAAAGATTTGGAGTCATATCTGGGAAGCCAAAAACATCTGTCTGTTCCTCTAACTTTTGAATCCCTCATCACAATTGCTTCCTCAACCTTGCTCTTGCCTTCCTGCACAGTTGAACTATCCACAGTCTGTGGACTTGGCTGTCCCCAAAGAATCATTTACCTCAACAGTATTCAGAACTGAATGCTGGTTTGAAAGTGAGTGACATTTGGGGGACTCCTACACTACCTCTCTGGTCCTCTTTATCTGCCTGCTGGTCTTTCATTCACTCTCTGCCTTTTTAAAATTCATTTGTGGGACATGGGCATCGCTGGCTGGTTCGAATTTATTGCCCATCCCTAGCTGCTCTTGAGAAGGTGGTGATGTAGCGATTGATACAATTGAGTAGCTTGTTTGTCCATTTCAGAGGGCAGTTGAGAGTCAACTACATTGCTGTGTCGACCCGACCCGGTAAGGACGGCAGATTTCCTTCCCTAAAAGAAATCAGTGAACCAGATGGGTTTTAACGACAATCGACAATGGTTTCATGACCATCAGTAAATTCTTAATTCCAGATATTTTTCATTGAATTCAAATTCTACCATCTGCCATGGCGGGATTCGAACCCGGGTCCCCAGAGCATTAGCTGAGTTTCTGGATTAGTAGTCTGGCAATAATACCACTGGGCCATCGCTTCCCCTGAAATACTTCCGTAGACTCGGAAACTGCGGAGGACGTCCTGAAGTGTGCAATCCCTGTAGATCTCACCCGCATAGGTGCACCATAGTGACACCAGCTGCTGCTAACGCTCTGTTCAAAGGCCTGAATGGCCTCATTCCCTGCTGTACTTTTTCTGATTACATGATTCTAGCCCGGGGCGTTGAGGTAAATTGTATCGTAGAAAATCATGATGGGTAATATTTGAAGGGAATTTAATGCTATTGCACATAAGGATTTGTCCAAAAGACACAGTAATAACTCATTTAAATCCTGACATCAGATCTACTAAATTAAAAGGAATCTACATTTAATAACATGTTGTTCAGTCATTGAAACAATTAATTACTTTTAGAGTGGCAACTGTTCATAAGTTCATAAGATATAGGAGCAGAATTAGGCCATTCGGCCCATCGAGTCACTCCGCCATTCGATCATGGCTGATATGCTCCTCATCCCCATTTTCCTGCCTTCTCCCCATAACCCTTCAACCCATTCCCAATTAAAAATCTGTCTAACTCCTCCCTAAATTTACTCACTGTCCCAGCATCCACCACGCTTTGGGGGAGCGAATTCCACAGATTCACAACCCTTTGGGAGAAGTAGCTTCTCCTACACTCTGCTTTATCCCCTTATCCTAAGACTATGACCTCTCGTCCTAGAATGGCCCACTGAGGAAGCATCCACTTCATATCTACTTCATCCATACCTTTTATCATCTTGTAAACCTCAATTTGATCTCCCCTCATTCTTCTAAATTCCAGAGAGTGTAGCCCTAAACTGTTCAATCTCTCTTCATACGACAAACCCGTCACCTCTGGAATCAATCTAGTGAACCTCCTCTGAACTGTCTCCAATGCCACTACATCTTTCCTCAAATAAAGGGACCAAAACTGTGTATCTAACTGTGTTAGATGTGGAACAGCGACAACTCAAAAGACTAAAAAAGGATGAATCAGCAATTGGTCTTGTTTGGAAGAGTGTTAGTTCAGAGTGGGATTTTATCACATTTATCAGGAGTGAGTGTCTGCTCTTCCAATAACTTCACAGGAATTCTAATGTGCCATTTGGATAGAATTTGCTTTTGAGTCATTTTTTGGGACAGATTTATCCTTTCTGACATCTTTGACTTGCATTTCAGATCACTTTTGCAGGTAAATTCTAGCTCTAAATGCCCCGAGCAGATTTTCAACCTGCCCAGAAGTTGGGTAAATTTGCAATGTGTCCGGGGTGCAAAGTTTATTTCAGCCGCTGATGCCACGTGACCTCCTAGTCTTGAGAACATAGAAACATAGAAACTAGGAGCAGCGGCAGGCCATTTGGTTCTTCGAGCCTGCTCCGCCATTCATTTTGATCATGGCTGATCTTTGAATTCAATATCCTGATCTCCCCCCTACAAGAAGGGGGGATCAGGATAGTGAATTCCCCCTTGAGAAGGTGGTTCACTCATTCTTCAACACACTTGCTGTCAAGCAAATTTATTAAGCAGTAAAAGAACAAGCAAATAAGCAACACAACGTATATATTTTAAAGCGGTTAGTAAGCTGAGACATCCTTACAAAGTAGAAAACAGCAGTCATTCACAACTGCTGTGCAGAATAATGACAAAAGCAATTGCTGTGTGCACTGGTAGATTTCCTTCAATTCTTACCTGACCTGGATTTCTCTCTTTGGAGTCTACCAATTCACAGATTTAAAAATCCACGACTTGGTAATTGAACAGCTGAAGTGATTCTTTTAAAGAAAAGTTAAACTTTCAAAGTGCTCCCTTTTATTTGAAAAGAATTACACAAGAAGCGTTATGTTTGACTGTTTCAGCCCCTGTCTCAGGAACCGGCCCAACCACAGTTCAAATGAACTAAGGCTGGTTTTTAACGGGACAAATAAGTAAGTCCGTAACGAGCTGAATTATAGAATAAATCGTTTATTTTCTTTGTTCAATGTCTCATCTGAAAGCTAGCACAGCAAACAATGGAGCATGCCTAATACCAAACTTCAGTATCAGCCTAATTTACATGCCCATGTCCTGTTCAAACTACTTAGAATCGTAGAAACAGAGGGCAGAATTTTCTCGTCCCGCCCGTCACGGGAATTGTAGCAGGCGAACACAGACCATGCAAAGGTTTGTTGACATTGGGCAGGATTTTCCGGTCTTGGATTGAGTACAGCCAGAAAATCCTGCCCTACAATGCAGAAGGAAGCCATTTGCCCCATCGAGTCTGCACCGACAACAATCCCACCCAGGCCCTATCCCTGTAATCCAATGTATTTACCCTGCTAATCCCTCTGACACTAAGGGGCAATTTATCATGACCAATCAACCTAACCCGCAAATCTTTGGAAGGAAACCGGAGCACCCAGAGGAAACTCACACAGACACGGGGAGAATGAGCAAACTCCAACACAGTCATCTGAGGTCAGAATCGAACCCGGGTCCCTGGCGCTGTGAAGCAGCAGTGCTAACCACTGTGCCATTTACAAGTGAGATACTAACGTTCCCCTTAAAATACATAAATGGACAACAAGTGAGCCTTTTTCACAGAAGCTATTTGAGTGAACTCCTGTCAGCAATTGGTGAAAACTTAGAAGTTGTTTCATGTGCACAACACATCAACCAAATGCTCATTTATTTTACAGGAAGGGCCTCCTGAGGCAGTGATCACATATTTCAGACCAGCGAGCAGCGGGAAGGATGAAGCAATACAAATGGGGTATTAGATGGCACATATCATAAGAATGTTCTTCTGTTGAATGTCTTCAGGGATCATTTGTATTCATTTCCCTCACTCAAAGCTCTTGCGTTTGCCATTTGCTGCAGTGCAACCAACAGTTTTAAAATACTGTAGCTTTTATTCATTAATGGTGATGGAGGAGTGGATATTGAGCCCCGTGACACAGGTACCGATCATGGAAACTGGTCTGTCCTGGATGGTGTCAAACCTATGTACCTGCATCCAGGTGAGTGAGCATTCCATCATACACCCCACCACTGACTTTGAGCTTTGTCAATGACAGAGGGACATTGAAAGAGAACATAATGAGCCACGGGCTGCAGGATATCCAACCTCTGCCCTGTTACTGTGACCAGAGTGTAGATATTGCTGGTCCACTTTGACCAACACCAATACCTCACTCCCCCGAATATTGGGGACTTGGTGGCATGACTGAAGGTTACAGAAAATGATAGACCTTTTGTTATTGGAGATGGTTATTGTGCCATGCACAATGTGACATAAATATTAGCTGACACTCATCAGTGCAAGTTCGGATATTGCCCATGTCATTCTGTAGGCCCAGAATGGGCTGTTCCATTTCCCCCTCAAATTATAAAGTTAAAAAGTAAAGTTTAATTATTGGTCACAAGCTGCAATGAAGTTACTGTGAAAATCCCCTAGTAGCCACACTCCAGCGCCTATTCGGGTACACTGAGGGAAAATTTAGCATGGACAATGCACCTAACCAGCACGTCTTTCGCACTGTGGGAGGAAACCGGAGCACCCGGAGGAAACTCACGCAGACACGGGGAGAACGTACAAACTCCACACAGACAGTGACCCAAGCTGGGAATCAAACCCGGGTCCCTGGAGCTGTGAGGCAGCAGTGCCACCATGCCACCCATGGTAAATGAATCCACCCTCAGAACCATAATGACCCTCAGTGTGAAAAATTATTTTCTAACTTCTTTTTTCTTTTAATAATAATCCTCAGTTAATGCCGCACTGATTCGCTAACCAAAGGAAGAATCTTTCACTGTTCACCCTCACTAAACCATCCATAGTTTGAAAACCTCAATTTCATTGCGTAAGCCTTTTCTGTTCTAATGACAATGGTTGTATTTTTCATGCCTTCCTTCCTAGATGTATGCTCTCATTGCTGGTATGACTCTATTGAATTTTCAAGGTCCTTTTCCATTGTAACATTCTTCTGAAATCCCAGAATAGGCTGGCCATAACATAACAGTTGCCGAGTCAATGGCCTAGGTTTTTTGTGTGGCAGTGGCTCGACCTGACAGAGGTCCTGCCTGCGTTCCCCTCTCACCCTCCGGATAGCAGGGATCAACACCATCCGGAGAGTCAGTGGAGAACGCATTCACCCTGAATCTGAGAGGGCTGCTGGAGTAAGGGGAGGCAGTGGCGTAGTGGAATCATTGCAGGATGAGTAATCCAGAGACCCAGGATAATGCTCTGCGGGGGTGGGGGGGGGGGGGTTTGTGAGGGGGATAACTGGTTTATTAGGGAATAGGTCAAGTGGGAATGGAGGTCCAGAGATATCTGGTCCTTGAGGGGAGGGTGCCCCAGTTAGAAGAGGGCTTCCAATGGAGATGCTCCCACAACCTCTCGAGATCAAGGATGTTGAGAATGTTTCTATTTCTCACCTGAGTTATCCAACTCCCACCAGTTTGAAAACTGAGGCTGGGTGGGAGAAAGCCCTGAGTAGGCCACTTAAAGGCCTTAACTGGGGCAAGGGTAAGGTTTCCCATCTGAGGCCCTGCCTGCTCCACTGCAAAATGGTGTCCGAGGTGGATGGAAACCAGACCCTTCCCTGTACTTTCATGCCCACAATGCTCAAAACCCATTGTGTGAGTGTGAGTGTGTGTATGTGTGTGTGTGAGTGCGCGTGAGTGAGTGCGTGTGTATATGTGTGTGTATATGTGTGCATGTGTATATGTGTGTGCGTGAGTGTGTGCGTGAGTGTGCATGAGTGTGCGTGAATGTGTGAATGTGCGTGAGTGTGCATGAGTGTGCGTGTGTGCGCGAGTGTGCGTGAGTGTGTGTGTGAGTGTGTGTGTGCGTGACTGTGTGTGAGTGTGTGAGTGTGTATGCGTGAGTGCGTGAGTGTGCGTGAGTGTGTGTGTGCGTGAGTGTGTGTGTGCGTGAGTGTGTGTGAGTGTGTGTGAGTGTGTGTGTGAGTGTGTGTGAGTGAGTGTGCGTGAGTGTGTGTGTTGGGGGGGTGAGGATGGTGTGTTTCGGGGAAGAGAGTAAAATTCAGGCCATTATCTTGTACCAATTCAATAAAATCTCCTTCCTTGTATCTTCAGTTTTTTTATTTTAAACTCAGCAGACATTTTGCTGCTCTTTTCTTACTGCATTCTTTCCTTTTAAGATTTATACAGCTGCATCCACAGCTTTCTCTGTTGCTACACTTTATTACAATTCGAAGCATTCGGGAATACTTCCTTCCATTATTCTTTTTCCCTAAAGGCACTTTTGTGACTTTCTCTGTATTGAATTGCTGGATACTCTCTCCCTTTAGGAATTGGATTGAAATGTCCAAATAAATTTTATGTAAAGCTGAGAAACAGGCAAACTTTTAATGTGATTGATGTTGACTGGATTAAGATCAAGTCTCAGAGCTTAAAGGGATATATCTGAAACATTAGCCTGAGTTTTACCCTCAGGCTGTACCCGAAGTTGGCATGGGCGGGGAGCGGGTGTGAACCTCACTCCTGCCCGAGATCATCTTGCTAACATTAATTAAGACTGGCCCAGCATGCAATCCGGTGTGGGTTGATAAACCAGAGGAGGCAGCACCCTGAAGGTTGTGGGTGAGGCAGAGGGCACCGTGTGGTTTAAAGCAATAACTTTACCACTGTCCAGCAATGTCACCAGCTCCAGGAGGCTATGGAAAGCCAGAGGAGAAGTCGGGTGGGTCACGTGCCCCCATTGCTGTGGTGAACCATTGTTGGTTACCACCAGGTAGTGCTGAGCCATGGTTTGGCCAGCACTATGAGTCTGTAGATATGTTAATGTTGGGGTTAGGGTTGGGCTGTTCTACCTGTTAATATAGTCCTATGGTACACCCCAGTTGGCTCCGCCTCCTGGGAGAGGTATAAAGGTCACTGCTCTGCCTGGTGACCCTTTAGTCTGGGATTGTATATTGTATATAGTAGCTCTGTTATTGTTGGCAATAAAAGCCTTTATTTCCCGGGTACATCCTGCCTCCCGTGTGATTTATCGCGCATCAATTTTATTGCCAACAAGTAAATTCTTTTTTTTTTGAAAAAAAAAACAAAAGAAAACATGGAGCAAATGCTTAAACCCGAACGGCTTACGTTGGACCCACGTGCGGCGGGAGCATCGAACACTTTCGACCACTGGTTGAAGTGTTTCCAAGATCACCTCGACGCCCCCACAGCAGTCACCGACGACGCCGACAGACTCCGGGTCCTCCACGCGAGGGTAAGCGACGCTGTATACTTAGCGATCCGTGAGGCCCCCGACTACAAAGGGGCCCTCGAGCTTCTCAAAAAGCGATACAACAAACCGCCGAATGAGATCCATGCTCGACACCTTCTAGCCACTCAACGGCGGCAGCCCGGCGAAACGACGGAACAGTACGCATGCGAACTTCAGCAGCTAGCCAGAGCCTGCAACTGCAAGTCAGTGTCGGCAGCCCAGTACATGAGCGATTTAGTTCGAGATGCGTTTGTGGCGGGAATCGGCTCATCGTACATCCGCCTTCGGCTGTTGGAGCAAGGTAACCTCGATCTCACTAAAACTATAGAGTTAGTTGACGCTCTAGAAACGGCCTCCAAAAGTCTGGAGATGTACCCCGACGACCACGTGGTGACATTGTGGCAGGGGCAGCTGCAGACTCCACTTTATTCAGCGGGACCGAAAAACTGCGCGATTGCGTTTCCAGCCTCGGACCTGACGACGGCAGCAGCTCCAGGTGGCCCGCGGTGTTACTTCTGTGGGGGGGGTGAAACACCCTCGGCAGCGATGTCCAGCTAAAGCGGTGTTGTGCTCCGCCTGCGGCAAGAAGGGGCATTATTCCAAAGTATGCCGGACCAAACCTCCATCCAAAAACAGCAGTGCGGCGTGTGACTCCCCGGAGCCGGCCTCCTTGTCTTCTGCATCTTCAAGGTCTTCTACCACGTGCAATTCCAGGACGTCGCCATTCCGAACGACAGAGTCGCAAGACACGTGCGACCTGCAGGGGCCGCAGGTTTTGGCGCCATCGTCCACGTGCGACCTATGGGGGCAGCCATTTTGGTCGGCACCGACCGCGAATGACCAGCAGGGGTCGTCATCAACCATCTCAGTTGCCTGCAGTTGCACCCATGAACCAACGGTGGCGTCGATCATCCTGGGCCAGGCCAAGCCTCACAGACTCGACAAGTCCATGATGGACATACAGGTAAACAGACGCCAGATTTATTGTTTGTTTGACAGCGGGAGCACGGAGAGCTTCATTCACCCTGACACCGTGAAGCGGTGTGGTCTCCAGATTCGGACTGTCAAGCATACAATTTCAGTGGGAGACCCGCAGCCTCTAAATTGCCCAACGCGCTCCACATGTAGTCTCTCAACGCTCAGGATTACCACACCCTCCCTATTCCAGAATCTCGTGCCAGGCTGCAAGCCCATCGCAACAAAGAGCAGGCGTTACAGCGCAGAGGATCGGATCTTCATTCGATCTGAAGTTCAGCGGCTCCTCAAGGAAGGGATCATCCAACCTAGCGCTAGTCCTTGGAGAGCGCAAGTCGTGGTGGTTAAGAATGGGAACAAACCCCGGATGGTCATAGACTATAGTCAGACCATTAACAGATACACGCAGCTGGATGCGTATCCCCTCCCGCACATATCTGACATGGTCAACCAGATTGCGCAGTACCGGGTGTTCTCCACCATCGACTTAAAATCTGCTTATCACCAGCTCCCCATTCGCCCAGAGGACCAACAATACACGGCCTTTGAGGCGGATGGTCACCTGTACCATTTTTTAAGGGTTCCTTTTGGTGTCACGAATGGGGTCTCGATCTTCCAGCGTGCTATGGACCGAATTGTGGACCAGAACGGGCTGCGGGTTCCTTCCCGTACCTGGATAACGTCACCATCTGCGGCCATGACCAGCAGGACCACGATGCCAACCTTCTTACGCACTGCATCTCGCCTGAATCTGACCTACAACAGGGAGAAGTGTGTATTTCGCACGCGCCGCCTCGCTATCCTTGGATACGTGGTGGAAAACGGGGTCCTTGGCCCTGATCCAGACCGTATGCGTCCCCTCCTCGAACTTCCCCTGCCCACTAGCATCAAAGCACTGAGAAGATGTTTAGGCTTCTTCTCATACTATGCACAGTGGGTTCCCAATTACGCGGACAAAGCCTGTCCGCTCATCAAGTCTACCTCCTTTCCCCTAACAACAGAGGCTCGCTTAGCCTTTGCAAGAATAAAAGCCGACATCGCGAAAGCCACGATGCACGTTATCGATGAGTCCATCCCCTTCCAGGTGGAGAGTGATGCATCTGATTTCGCCCTGGCCGCCACACTTAACCAGGCCCGTCGCCTTTTTCTCTCGCACCCTCCAAGGCCCTGAAATTCGACATTCGGCGGTGGAAAAGGAGGCCCAGGCCATTGTGGAGGCCGTTTGGCATTGGCGCCATTACTTGGCAGGAAAACAGTTCACTCTGCTCACAGACCAGCGGTCCGTGGCGTTCATGTTCAACAACACGTTACGGGGTAAGATCAAAAATGATAAAATTTTGAGGTGGAGAATCGAACTCTCCACCTACAATTATGATATCATGTACCGTCCAGGGAAGCTCAACGAGCCCTCGGACGCCCTGTCGCGTGGAACATGCGCTAGTGGGCAGGAGAATCGATTACAGGCTCTCCACAATGACCTCTGCCATCCGGGGGTCACTCGGCTCTTCCACTTCATAAAGGCCCGGAATCTACCCTACTCGGTGGAGGATGTCAGGTCCATAACCAGAAGCTGCCGGGTATGCGCGGAATGCAAACCGCACTTCTACCGACCTGACAGAGCACACCTCATTAAGGCCACTCGTCCCTTCGAAAGACTGAGTGTGGACTTTAAGGGCCCCCTTCCCTCGACAGATCGGAACGTGTACTTCCTCAATGTGATTGATGAGTACTCACGATTCCCTTTTGTCATTCCCTGTTCTGATATGACCGCTGCCACGGTTATCAAGGCATTTCGTGATCTTTTCACCCTGTTCGGTTACCCCTGTTATATCCACAGCGATAGGGCCTCGTCGTTCATGAGCGACGACTTGAGGCAACACCTACTCTCATATGGGATTGCCTCTAGTAGAACCATGAGCTACAACCCAAGGGGTAACGGACAGGTTAAACGAGAGAATGCTACAGTCTGGAAGGCTGTCTTACTGGCGTTGAGGTCTAAAGGTCTTCCAGTCTCCCGTTGGCAAGAGGTACTCCCTGATGCGCTCCACTCCATACGCTCACTCCTGTGTACGGCAACCAACGCTACTCCTCATGAGAGAATGTTTTCATTCCCTAGGAAGTCTTCCTCTGGGACCTCATTACCGTCTTGGTTGACGTACTCAGGACCTGTCCTCCTGCGGCGGCATGTTAGGACCCGCAAGTCCGACCCTTTGGTTGAACAGGTCCATCTCCTCCACGCCAACCCTCAGTATGCCTACGTAGCATATCCTGACGGGCGAGAGGACACGGTCTCGATTCAAGATCTGGCGCCAGCAGGGGGCTTGGAAACCCCTGTCGCTCCCACACCCCAGTTAGAGACCCCCCAACCATTATCTCCCCTCCTGACACGGCGCGGGCAGTATCGGGACCACCACTTAAACCTCTTACTCCCGTGTACAGCTTGCCTGAGTCCAGGAGATGGTCGCCACTTCAAGGCGTGCCCGAGTTCAGCGGATTGTCACCACCTCGTGGTCTACCGGCCCGTGAGGAACTGGAGGAGTCGCTGGACACCGCCTTGGAGAGAAGGTCACCGCGATTGCCTGAACCGGTGTCATCGCCGGTGTTGAGGAGGTCACAGCGACGGTGCGGTCCCCCAGACTGTTTGAAGTTATAGACAGATGAACAATTGTTCTGCGTTTTGTACCCCGCCGGCCTTTGTTTTCAAAGGAGGGGTGAATGTGGTGAACCATTGTTGGTTACCACCAGGAGTGCTGAGCCATGGTCTGGCCAGTACTATGAGTCTGTAGATATGTTACTGTTGGGGTTAGGATTGGGCTGTTCTACCTGTTAATATAGTCCTATGGTACACCCCAGTTGGCTCCGCCTTCCGGGAGAGGTATAAAGGTCACTGCTCTGCCTGGTGACCCTTTAGTCTGGGATTGTATATTGTATATAGTAGCTCTGTTATTGTTGTCAATAAAAGCCTTTATTTCCCGGGTTCATCCTGCCTCCCGTGTGATTTATCGCGCATCAATTACACAGATGGGTGTCTGTCTGTGCTAGTGCCAGGCACAACATCCTGATGCTTAGGAACGGGAAGAGAGGGCCACCATACCTGACAAAGAAGGCCTGAACTGATGGCTGCCCAGGCCAGTGGGTAGCACACTGTGTGCCACACCTGGCTGCAGTGCGGCAGGAAGATTCAACAATCTTCTGCAGTTGGCGAGGAGGAATGCAGATGCGGCATGGACCTGTGCGGCGAGGTTTGGTCGGGTGTCTGTTCCCCTGTGTGCTCAGGGGTCTGAGTGTGTTTGCCAGCTGCCACTGAAGCCTGCCCTGACTAGGCTGCAATGTCAACTGGCCAGAGTACATTGGAGAGGGAGGTATGCCATAGTGAAGTGGCCCACTCAATGCCCATGTATGGGGAGGGGGCATCTGGACTGGTCCTCAAGGAAGATCCAACGCGAACAAGACTTTCTCTTGACCCTGTCAGGAGAAGACAAGTCACAATAATGTCCATCAGGTGGCAGGTGCTGCCTGTCCAATGGGATGCATGGGGATATCTGGCGGAGATCCATGAGGGTCTATGTGCCATGAGCCCACGCAGAACATGAGCACTGTGTTGACCCTGAGCACCGAATGTACGCCCTCCACCACACAGAGAGTGGTGATTCTCGTGGAGTGGCTGCATCAGTGACACCCTCAGGATGCCCAGGTGTCGCGCTTGGACCTCAAAACCAGCACACTGGCTGCGAACTCCGGAGGTCAATGCCAGTGTGAGAGATGGATGAGGCACCGTGTTTCTCTACTAGGTGCCCGTCCATCAATGGTGAGCAGGGAGGTACAAACGCACCTTACACAGGAGGATGAGCTATCTGTCATTTCAGTGGGTCTCTCCCAATATGCTCCAGATGAGGGCAGCAGCTGGTCCACCCCCTCTGCCAGTGGTATCTGAGGAGTGCCCAGCCATGGGGTTGGATGCTCCTTTCCAGCTTGTGCCATCTCAGGCACCAGTGACCAGAGGACATCTGCCAAGGTCATCACCCCCGCCAGGACAGCAAATTCAGTAGGCTGCCTCCAACATCTCTAGTAAGAAGTTTAACAACACCAGGTTAAAGTCCAACAGGTTTATTTGGTAGCAAAAGCCACACAAGCTTTCGAGGCTCTGAGCCCCTTCTTCAGGTGAGTGGGAATTCTGTTCACAAACAGAACTTATAAAGACACAGACTCAATTTACATGAATAATGGTTGGAATGCGAATACTTACAACTAATCCAGTCTTTAAGAAACAAAACAATGGGAGTGGAGAGAGCATCAAGACAGGCTAAAAAGATGTGTATTGTCTCCAGACAAGACAGCCAGTGAAACTCTGCAGGTCCACGCAACTGTAGGAGTTACAAATAGTGTGACATAAACCCAATATCCCGGTTGAGGCCGTCCTTGTGTGTGCGGAACTTGGCTATCAGTTTCTGCTCAGCGACTCTGCGCTGTCGTGTGTCGCGAAGGCCGCCTTGGAGAACGCTTACCCGAATATCAGAGGCCGAATGCCCGTGACCGCTGAAGTGCTCCCCAACAGGAAGAGAACAGTCTTGCCTGGTGATTGTCGAGCGGTGTTCATTCATCCATTGTCGCAGCGTCTGCATAGTTTCCCCAATGTACCATGCCTCGGGACATCCTTTCTTGCAGCGTATCAGGTAGACAACGTTGGCCGAGTTGCAAGAGTATGTACCGTGTACCTGGTGGATGGTGTTCTCACGTGAGATGATGGCATCTGTGTCGATGATCCGGCACGTCTTGCAGAGGTTGCTGTGGCAGGGTTGTGTGGTGTCTTGGTCACTGTTCTCCTGAAGGCTGGGTAGTTTGCTGCGGACAATGGTCTGTTTGAGGTTGTGCGGTTGTTTGAAGGCATAGCGCCATATCCTGTTCTTATGAGGGCATCTTTCAGCGTCTGGAGGTGTCTGTTGCGATCCTCCTCATCCGAGCAGATCCTGTGGTATACGGAGGGCTTGTCCGTAGGGGATATCTGCTCGGAAGAGGAGGATCGCAACAGACACCTCCAGACGCTGAAAGATGCCCTCATAAGAACAGGATATGGCGCTAGACTCATTGATCAACAGTTCCAACGCGCCACAGCGAAAAACCGCACCAACCTCCTCAGAAGACAAACACGGGACACGGTGGACAGAGTACCCTTCATTGTCCAGTACTTCCCCGGAGCGGAGAAGCTACGGCATCTCCTCCGGAGCCTTCAACATGTCATTGATGAAGACGAACATCTCGCCAAGGCCATCCCCACACCCCCACTTCTTGCCTTCAAACAACCGCACAACCTCAAACAGACCATTGTCCGCAGCAAACTACCCAGCCTTCAGGAGAACAGTGACCAAGACACCACACAACCCTGCCACAGCAACCTCTGCAAGACGTGCCGGATCACCGACACAGATGCCATCATCTCACGTGAGAACACCATCCACCAGGTACACGGTACATACTCTTGCAACTCGGCCAACGTTGTCTACCTGATACGCTGCAAGAAAGGATGTCCCGAGGCATGGTACATTGGGGAAACTATGCAGACGCTGCGACAACGGATGAATGAACACCGCTCGACAATCACCAGGCAAGACTGTTCTCTTCCTGTTGGGGAGCACTTCAGCGGTCACGGGCATTCGGCCTCTGATATTCGGGTAAGTGTCCTCCAAGGCGGCCTTCGTGACACACGACAGCGCAGAGTCGCTGAGCAGAAACTGATAGCCAAGTTCCGCACACACAAGGATGGCCTCAACCGGGATATTGGGTTTATGTCACACTATTTGTAACTCCTACAGTTGCGTGGACCTGCAGAGTTTCACTGGCTGTCTTGTCTGGAGACAATACACATCTTTTTAGCCTGTCTTGATGCTCTCTCCACTCCCATTGTTTTGTTTCTTAAAGACTGGATTAGTTGTAAGTATTCGCATTCCAACCATTATTCATGTAAATTGAGTCTGTGTCTTTATAAGTTCTGTTTGTGAACAGAATTCCCACTCACCTGAAGAAGGGGCTCAGAGCCTCGAAAGCTTGTGTGGCTTTTGCTACCAAATAAACCTGTTGGACTTTAACCTGGTGTTGTTAAACTTCTTACTGTGTTTACCCCAGTCCAACGCCGGCATCTCCACATCATGTCCAACATCTCTGCCAGGGAGGGCAGGGGGGTAGTACCAAGACATAGCACCCACAGGCAGAGGTTTAAGGCACCTTAAGTACAACGAGGGCGTGTGATGGGTGACACTATTTGCACTCATTACTTTGGGTTTTCTGTTAGATTTGGAATGTTTGTCACATAAACGTCTTCCTCACTCTATTGGACTGAGTTGGCTGCACTCTGAGTATACTGGCCAGAGGTTGCCCGGGTTTGTAAGCTGAGAGTTTTGAGTGGTGCAGAATTTCTGGGTTGGGATCTTAAGGAAGGTTTTATTATGAGTGAGACATTGTCATTGGATTGAGCCCAGCTGAATGTTCGCTGGATCAAAGTATCCCTCGTGTCCCTGCCCCTCCCGACTGTTTCTACCATCACCCTGTGCAATCTCAGGCTCACCCTTTGACCCATCACTGGAGTCACCCTCCTGGGCCTGTGGTCCTGTCTCCCTCTCCTCACCTTCCACTGGGTGCCCCCTTGTCGGAGCCAGGTTTTGCAGGGTGCAGCATGCAACAAGTACGAGGGAGACAGGTTCTGGCGGACATTGCAATGATCCCCTGCATTGATCAAGGCACAGACACGCATCTTGAGCAGCCTGATGGCTCTCTCCACCACCGCTCTTGTGGATACATGACTCCTGTCGTATCTGTCTCAGTTATTGGGTGACAGAGTGGGATTATCAGCCACTATTTGAAGGGATATCCCGTCTCACCCAAGAGCCATCCATCCCATCCTGCAGGAGCCACAAAACAGCCTTGGTGCCTGGGAGTACCACAAGATGTATGAATCGTGTGACCTCCATGGATAACGGGCACAGACTTGTAGTATCTGTGTACTGTGATCACAAACAATGTGCACCTTCATTGAGTGGTACCCTTTCCAATTCATGGAAGCTCCCGGTCTCCAGGTGGTGTCCTGATGGCCACATGCATGCAGTCTGGAGCGCCCTGGATGCGGGGGAACCCCAACCATCACTGTGAACCCTCATGTTCTCTTCACATAGCTGCCCCCAGCTGTCCGGTACTTGATAAAAGTGGGCTGTCTGAAGATGGCACCGATGACTAGAACAAAGAGCAAAGAAAGGTACAGCACAGGAACAGCCCTTCAGCCCTCCAAGTCTGTGCCAGTCATGATGCCTGCCTAAACTAAAACCGTATGCACTTACGGAGTCCATACCCTTCCATTCCCATCCTATTTATGTATTCATCTAGTTGCCCCGTAAATGTCACTATTGTACCTGCTCCCACCACCTCCCCAGGCAGCACGTTCCAGACATTCACCCTCTGTAAAAAACTTGCCTCGCACATCTCCTCTAAACTTTTCCCCACGCACCTTAAACCCAAGTCCCCTAGTAATTGACTTTTCTACCCCAGGAAAGAGCATCTGACTATTCACTCTGTCCATGCCACTCATAATCTTGTAAACCTCTATCAGGTCACCCCTCAACCTCTGTCGTCCCAATGAGAACAAACCGAGTTTATCCAACCTCTCCTCATAGCTAATACCCTCCAGACCAGGCAATATCCTGGTAAGCCTCTTCTGTACCCATATGAGGACACTAAGGAGCAATTTTAACATGGCAATCAACCTAACCCGCACATCTTTGAACTGTGGGAGGAAACTGGAGCACCCAGAGGAAACCCACGCAGACACGAGAATGTGCAAACTCCACACAGACAGTGACCCAAGCCGGGAATCGAACCCAGGTCCCTGGAGCTGTGAAGCAGCAGTTCTAACCACTGTGCTACCGTGCCGCCCCTATCTTGACTATCTTATCCACCTGCGTTGCCACTTTCAGTGATCGGTGGACATGTACACCCAAATCTCACACCTGCCCGGACTACCTTGGACAACTGTGTGCAACTGTTTGAGAGACATCACACAGACCCCCCACTTAGTCCTGAAATGAACCAGAGGTGTAGAGGTTAATGGCCACTGTGAAGTTCAATACCACTGGCATGAGATAACCCCCCTATGCAGTTGGAGGTGATTTTGGGACCTATCATGTCACAAATGTATGGCATTACGTCCTTGGAGAGGCATAGTCTTCATGCCTCTGGAGCTCTGACAGCTGGAGGTAGTTGGTGAACTGCATGTACACCCTGGGTAGTGGTGTCTTTGGCAGCCCCTCTTACCTTGGCCTCCTTGCTGGCTCTGCACTGACTGAGCCCGTGCCTCTCCTCTTCCAGGTCTCTGCCTGGGACCCTGCCCACATTCACTCTGCCTCCTCTCCCTCCTGCCCCTCTCTTCATCTTCAGAATAGACTATCCCCAAGTGCCACCAACAGAATAGACTATCCCCAAGTGCCTTGCAAATAATGGAACACTGTCCTCCAATCCTCAGGAAAACCTTCTCGGGAAATCCTGAAATGCTGACAGTAATGTATCAAATATTAAAGAATAATTCAGAGACTCAAGCTAAACTCAACACTGGCACAGCTATGAACCCTATCGCAGAGAAACTGCTGCTGCTCTGGGGGTGCTTTATCTCGCCCTCGGATAAGGAAATGCAAAAATACATAATGGGCACCACCTGTTTTCCTCACACAGCGAGATGAATCTCTCACGGGCAGTATAAAATCACTGTTGATTGGACTTTTAATGGCCTTATATGGCTCTCTAACTGTCAGCGGGTGTGCATCCGATTCATGTATCCCTCACAACCTCAGTCATGGGCATGCTCAATGACATCAAAAAAACACTCCCATCATCTTCTCACGTGATTTTATGCACTTCTGGGTCAGGCATGTGTCCAGCCCAGACACATAAAATTCTGGCCATTGTGCTAGGGTGCCTCACAGCAGCAGGTACCCAGGTTTGATTCTGGCCTTGGCTCACTGTCTGTGTGAAGCTTGCACGTTCTCCCCGTGTCTGCGTGGGTTTCCTCCGGATGATCCAGTTTCCTCCCACAGTCCGAAAGATGTGCTGGTTAGGTGCATTGTAAGGTAAAGTAAAGTTTGTTTATTAGTTACAAGTAGGCTTACATTAACACTGCAATGAAGTTACTGTGAAAATCCCCTACTTGCCACACTCTGGTGCCTGTTCGGGTACACTGAGGGAGAATTTAGCATGGCCAATGCACCTAACCAGCACGTCTTTTGGACTGTGGGAGGAAACTGGAGCACCCGGAAGAAACCCACACAGACACAGGGAGAACATGCAGACTCCACACAGAAGTGATCGAACCTGGGTCCCTGGCATTGTGAGACAGCACTACTAACCACTGTGCCACTGTGCCACCCCCATGCCATGCTAAATTCTCCCTCAGTGTACCCGAACAGACGCCGGAGTGTGGCGACGAGGCAATTTTCACCGTAATTTCATTGCAGTGTTAATGTAAGCCTACATGTGACACTAATAAATAAACTAAATTAGAATCTCTTTGAGTTGAGAACTGCCCCATTTGGGGTTCATTGTTTTGCCTCAAGTACAAATTTTGTCTAAACTCGCATCAGCAGAGGAAGCTCTGAATAGGCTCTTCTATTCGCATAGCTTCGAAGTGAGCCAAACAGATCTGGAACATTCTAAACTCAATCTACAATTTGCACTGGGTTACCTTATCTCATTCAAGGCACTGGGGAGAAAAGTTAGAACTTGCCTCAGTATCCCTAAACTTCAGGAGGGGATTGCCAGCAAAGTGTTCCTGTTGCTGATCCTTGCTGGAAAATATGGATATGTGAACATTGGGTGAAAGTATTAAGTTCAATCCATGATTAAACTCACTGTCTAGATTTACTCATGAAGGATAACCAGTTGCATGATGGACAGCACAGAAACAAGATCACTTGTGTGGTAATGATTCACATTAGACTCCTTCCACCACTATTCATGCTTCCCCTTCAACCTAACCTTCTTTCCTTTATCGCCCTTTGTTTATTTAAAATCCCTTTACGTGCTATTTGCATGATGTGCTGCTGGAGCTGCCATTATCTTCAGGGGAAAAACAGAAGGAAAATGAATAACAGCAACCTGGATTAATGTAGCCCATTTTACACAAAATGTCCTTTATTCATCAGCAGTGTGGTAAATCATAGAATCCCTCCAGTGCAGAAGGAGGCCATTCAGTCCATCGAGTCTGCACCATCCCTTTGACAGAGCATCTTATCCAAGCTCCATCCCTGTTACCCCACTTATTTACCCTGCTGATCCCCCCTAACCTACACATCTTGGGGCACTAAGGAGCAATCTAGCATGGCCAATCCACCCAACCTGTACATCTTTGGACTGTGGGAGGAAACTGGAGCACCCGAAGGAAACCCACACAGACACGGGGAGAATGTGCAAACTCCACACACACGGTCACCTGAGGTCAGAATCGAACCAGGTCCCTGATATTATGAGGCAGCAGTGCTAACCACTGTGCCACCGTGCCGCCCACGGTCGAGATCAGGTACAAGATAGGAAAGAAGAGGGAGAGTAGCTAAAGGCTTGATCTAAAGGATGGAGGGAGAGAGAGGCATGGCACAGGAACTCAGGGTAGAGTTTTGAAGACCTTCCCATGAGTGGGATCCTCCTCTCCCGCTGAAGATGTTTGAAATGCTGGCTGCACTTTATGGCCCTGTCTCCACAGTGACAGGGCAGTATAATTCCACCGTCAGTGGTTGAAGGTCTGACTGCTAATTTATTATTAATCACTCACAGAGTGTGGACATTGCTGCGATGTATGCTAATTACCCATCTCTAGTTGCCCTTGAGGGAATGGCAGTGAGCCACTTTCTTGAACCGCTGCAATCTATTTGGTGTAGGAACATCCACCTTGCTGCTAGGGAGGAAGTGTCAGGATTCAGACCCAGTGACAATGAAGGAATGGCCGTATGTTTCCAAGTCAGGATGCTGTGATTTGAGAGGGAGTTTGCTGATGATGGTGCCCCCTGGCGTCTACTCCCCTAGCTCTTCTGCTGGTAGTGTTGGGAATTGAGTGGTGCTCTTGGAGAAGCCTCGGCAAATTGCTGCAGTGCATTTGCAGATAGTAACCACTATGCCCCAGAGGTGGAGGGAGAGAATGTTTAAATTGGACAATGGGGTGCTGATCAAGCGTGCTGGATGATCTTGAGTATTATTGGAGCTGATCTCATCCAGGTAAGTGGCGAGTATTCCATCAAACTCTTGACTAGTATCTTGTAGGTGGTGCAGAGACTTAAGGAGTCGGAAGATGAGCTAGTCACCTCAGAATTCCCAGTCTCTGACCTGCGAGTTGGATGGAAGCAGAGCTGAGGAGAAAGATGGAGAGATCCGAGTCAGATGAATGAAGGAGGTTGCAGGGATAGGAATGGACAAGATGACGGAAGAACAATCAAAAGGTGTGACTTCTAAATTTGAGATGTTAAGAGACTTTGAGCTAATGTAGGTGAAGGGTAAGAGAGTCTTGGTGCTGGATTTTCGTTGAGTCATAAGGACTTCACAGCCATTTGAAACTGGCAGGTGGGACCCCATTCCAAGATTACTTTCCCCATTCTGCCAATTTTTGTTGCATGGCTGAAAGCCCAGACTCCCATAAAAAAATTATGTGATTGAGTTTGTTGACACATGTCAACAGAAGATTAACAGCTCTATGGTGTTATTACAAGGTAGTTTATGTGTAATCTCTTTAGTCAATGGCTCAATGTTCATTTGCACATTATAGAAGAGATGTTAAGTACTCACAGCTTCAGTTAATGATACTTAAAAATCTGGTTGATTGACACTTTTATAGGGTTGTAACAACAGCATTTTTTAAAAGAAAATTGTGAATGTGTGATTTTTAAGCAGTTCCACACATGCCATTGTCACTATAGAGTATATTGGTTGCGTACAGGGTATATACTGGGTGAATTGACATGGAAGTGCCATCAGGTGGCATGGAGGGTATGATGTGCCATTGGAGGTGGGTAAATGGAAATAATGGAGACAGAATGGATGGGGGTTTGAGATGTTGTGAGGGATGATGACTGGGAAGAGCCTGAAATATGAAAAAACAACTGGACAAAGAGGTAGTGGCATGCGGCCATTTCTGCGGCTGCTTTCAGGGTGTTGAGCCCGACTATATCCCACGTCACCTCCCCCCTGGAGAAAATGTTGGGCACTTCCTACCAAGGTGGGTCTGAGGAGTTGGGAAATTTCCCGACTTGACGTACCCACCTTAGTAGCGAATATCCAGCCCTTGGTGCAGGATAAGATAGGATCAGCTGGGTTTTGGATAAGCTGAAGTAGAGCTAGAGAGAGAGAGCTGCAAAGTCAATATAGTTGACCCCAATAAAAACTAGAGCTTCTTAAAAAAAAAAGAAAAGAGTTTATCCATAGAGGTCTGTAGGTTAAATGGATTGTGCATCAGGGGCCTGAACAAAAGCTATTTTTCCAACAAGCATTGGAACTCGAATGCTCCCAAGACTAGTAGAATTCCCAAATCTCACAAGAAAGATGCAGCCTTCTGATTTTGCTCCTTTTCCCAAATTGATTTTGAAAGTTTTGCAGGTCCGTGAACAGAAAATTATTTTTGACAAGACTAACAAATTGTACGCAGCCTTTCAGTGTATAAATTTAGCGGAGGAAATATTGACGTGGGCTCTCAAAGGGAGAATTAAGTGGCAGCGCAGTGGGAGGTTGAAGAGGCACTTGAAGATTCAAATAATGTTGAAAAACAACACAGTTTGAAGTAACTGATCAAGATATGTAATTAAAATGCAATTTGCTTTCCCCAAAGGCTCAACGGTGCAGCTGACCTTCGTTACAACTATTAGTTAAAGCCCAGATGTTTCTTTGATACAGAGGTAATATCCTATCTTGGTGCGAGACTTCAAGTACAGTCTATCTCTCAGGTTTTAGAACAGTACAGCACAGTACAGGCCCTCCAGCCCTCGATGTTGTGCTGAGTTTTGTCCGAAACCAAGATCAAGCTATCCCACTCCCTATCATCCGGGTGTGCTCCATGTGCCTATCCAATAACCGCTTGAAATTTCCTAAAGTGTCTGACTCCACTATCACTGCAGGCAGTCCATTCCACACCCCAACCACTCTCTGAGTAAAGAACCTACCTCGGACATCCCTCCTATATCTCCCACCATGAACATTATAGTTACAGCTACATTCACCTGAGGAAATAGTCTCTGAACATTCACTCTATCTATCCCCCTTATCATCTTATAAACCTCTATTAAGTCGCCTCTCATCCTCCTCCGCTCTAAAGAGAAAAGCCCGAGCTCCCTCAACCTTTCCTCATAAGACCTACCCTCCAAACCAGGCAGCATCCTGGTAAATCTCCTCTGCACTCTCTCCAATGCTTCCACATCCTTCTTATAGTGAGGTGACCAGAACTGCACACAATATTCCAAATGTGGTCTCACCAAGGTCCTGTACAGTTGCAGCATAACCCGACGGCTCTTAAAATCAAACCCCCTGTTAATAAACGCAAACGTTTTGTTCAGATCAGTGTGCACACCCGTGCTTAGTTTTAATTCGGAGGTGTTCTGTGAATGTTAATGCCAATTAACAGCATTTCAAAATATCAGTCTTAGCTTAGAGCATGTCCTTGAACTACTCTTGTATTCAATGTTCTTTAATTAAGCGAGCCTGAAGTATTATATCCAACCCAATGTTTGAAAACGTACTCGCCTGCTATTGAAATCCTGCCTCCCCCTTTCAACACAGCTTTTGAAAATGCCAGAGAGTGTCACCCAATCCATCAAATTCCTTTCCTCTGGTACACAAACCCTATTATAACATCCATCCACCTCCATCTGGAACGTCCTTACTCCTTTTTTGTCCCTGCAAGCTTCCCAAATCGATTGCTCCAAATGTTCCTCACCCTTTTCCTTTAAAAAGCATTTTTTAAACCTCTATTCTTCAAGGAGTGTTTCACCAGTTTCAATCTGCCATCACGATTATGATTTCCAGGTTTAATTAGAAGCAATGTTCCAGTTTAATTCAGCTTTCCAATTTAAATGTTGTGCCCTTCAGTCAAGTTCCTTCACGTCATGATCATCAATAGAAACATAGAAAATGGAAGCAAGAGAAGGCCATTCAGCCCTTCGAGCCTGCTCTACCATTCATTTTGATCATAGCTGATCATCGAATTCAATATCCTGATTCCCCTCCTTCCCCCCAGATCCCTTGATCCCTTTAGCCCCGAGAGCTACATCTAATTTCTCCTTGAAATCATACAATGTTTTGGCCTCAACTACTTTCTGCGCTGGTGAATTCCACAGATTCACCACTCTCTGGGTGAGGAAATTTCTCCTCACTTCGGTTCTAAAAGGTTTACCCCTTATCCTCAAGCTACGACCCTTAGTTGACTTTCTGAGTGAGCTTATGGCTTTAATGTCCCTCAGCCCAGTGGCGCTGACCATTGCAGTGTTTGAGCTCTATGAAGCCTCCTTTTAGGCCTACGTGTGTTGCAACCCTTGCACAATAATTCTGCACAAACACAGGTGAGGTGGTGTGCAGTGCATTGTGGGATAATAGGCAGCTACTGGAATCTCCTGAAAAAACGTGGGCAAGTATGCATGGCGTGTCACCTCTGAGAGTGCTCCTACGCATGAAGTAAGCACTCCCGCAATATTTGCACGTGCACAAAACTGCCAAAGAAGCAAAGTGGGAGTGGGAAGGGTAGTTGGAATGAGGAGAGGTGCAATTAGAATCATAGAGTCCCTACAATACAGAAGGAGGCCATTTGGCCCATCGAACCTACCCCGACAACAATCCCACCCAGGCCCTATCCTCTCAACCCCACGTATTTACCCTGCTAATCCCCCAGCCACAAAGGGGCAACTTTTTTTGGCATGGCCAATCCACCTAATCCTCATATCTTTGGAGTCTGGGAGGAAACAGGAGCACCCGGAGGAAACCCATGCAGATACGGGGAGAACATGCAGACTCCATACAGACAGTGACCCGAGGCCGGAATTGAACCCATGTCCCTGACCCTGTGAGGCAACAGTGCTAACCACTGCAGAGTAGAGAGCTAGAACAAGGGGACAACGGGAGGAATAGAATGAGGACTGCGGAATGGTGAAGGAAATAAGAGGAAGCTTTCGGAATGAGGAAATGCCGCAGCCAGGAATCCGGTCAGTATGAAGACTGCTCGTCCAGTGTGTTGTACAGGAGGAACTGAAGTTAATGATTCAGTGGCCCAACTTGCTACGCTGCCCCAACCTCTGATGGCCCCCAAACTTGCTGCTGTCTCCAGTGCCCCAGAATCACCCCTGCTGCAAACCTATCAGGAATTTCTTCACACGAGCGGGATCCTGCTCAGAACAGAACACAAAGGCATTGAGAATCCCACCAAAAGCTCACGATGCATAGTGAATGACCCCAGGCAATTCAGAAGGGTGAATGGAGGTCCCACCCTACCTGGCCACTGTCCTGCAGAGGAGAACACATCCCATAATGCTCAATCTTTGAAGGAGGAATATGTTTTTAAAACATATTGGTGTTTAGAAGGACAGTCAGTCAACTGTCTACAATTATTAAGTGTGCATAAGAACATAAGAAATAGGAGCAGGAGTAGCCCCTCGAGCCTGCCCCGCCATTCAATAAGATCATGGCTGATCTGAAGTGGATCAGTTCCACTTACCCGCCTGATCCCTATAACCCCTAATTCCCTGCATTTTGGACACTTCAGCAGTACAAATGGAATTCTTCCAGAGTTTGTATTTTGAATCCAGAGTACCATGCAGTACTAAATTTGATTATCAGTGCATACAGCTTCATTAAGATTGCACTGGTAAAGATGGTATACGGTATACCATGCATGATGATCTTGAGTTTCACTTTTCGCAGAAAGATAGCACACCAGTGAAAACCCTGCAATGCAATGTTGTCAACCCCCCAGGATTATCCTGGAGACTCCAGGAATTTTATTTAGTTAGACAGTACTGTGAGCAGCGCAGGAAATAGAGTATTTGGCATTAAAAAGAAAGTGCATGCTCTTTTGTATATTCTTTTGTTTATTAATTAGAAAGCTGTTGGGAATTGGGAACAAATCCTATTCGACCAAATGGGCTGATTGGACGTAAGATGTCATAAGATGAAAGCTTCAGGAATCTAGCCAGAGTTGGCAGTCCTAAGTAAAGAACAATTATCTTATTCAGTTAAGCGCAAAAGCCTCAGTCATATGCCAATATTCGGGACTATTTCTTAGTTGTATTGCCAGTTTTCTGGAGCCTGAGTCAATTATTAAATAGTTTTTCAACTTGTCAGAATTTATAGACTGGCGTGTAATGTTAACTTTCTTCCTCAGTTTTGAAACCTCGCTAACCTTCCTTCCAAGCTCAAGGCTAAGTGTCAGCTGGGGCTCGTTGGAAGCATCCTCGTCTCTGAATCAGAAATGTTGCAGATCCGTAATCCATAACAGAAACTCAATTACTTCATCTAGGCTGATTTACTGAACTTTCAGCAGTGTTGGGGGAAATCTTACCGCCCACTCCGACAGCCGATGGGCATGGCGAGCCGGTAAGATCGCTCGATTTCTCATCTCTCACAATTTTACCAGCACCAGCTATCCGGCGAGATCGGGTGCAAGGCTGATTATAATATTTAAATATATTTTCAATCTCATTTTAATAGAATTAGTCAACCTGGGGTGGAATCAATCCAGCTCACTTACCCCTGTGGCCTCGCCGTGGAGGTTCTCAGACCGAGGGCAGACCGTTCGGTGAGGGGGGTGGGGGCATTAGGCAGGGAGACTGCTGCTGCTCTGCTAAAGTGATTGCTGAGGTGGGGGAGGTGGCAATCGGCCGTGGAGCCCTGCAGTAACGGGGGAGGGGAGGTTGCGGTTTCGGCCACGGAGGCCGGCTCAGAGCACAGAAATCTACACTTGCGCAATTGCGCTCCCTGTTGCTGTCAGCTGGTATTCGGGCAATTTAGGCTCTGCCCATTCCCCCTGCTGGCAGATTCCAAGATTTTTTTTGACTAAGGCAGGTAATATTTGACTTCTTAAGTCGCCTAAAAAAAAAGGCGCGAATTTCTCCCGTTTTCACGCATGTTCGGGACTTAAAATATTTTTGGTAAGATTGCCTTCCCCCTCATTGTCTTTCAAGCGAGATGTTAAGCAGAGTCTTTTCTTCTTTCAGAGGCTTGTTAGTTTTTTAAATTATCTACCATAAAGTATTGGAGGCTGGATCATTGAATACATTCAAGATTGAGTTAAGTATCTGATTGACAAGGAAGTCAAGGGTTATGGGGGCAGGAAAGTAGAATTTTTTACATTTTTTATTCCATCCTTAAAGTTACAAAGTCAATGCTCCAGAGTGGAGGAAACCCTAATCTATTCCTTGCTTGCTCCAAAAACCAAATTCAAATTCCAATTGAATCCAATTCAAGGTCCCCATAAGAGAGACAAGCAAGATCCAGGCTGACAAGATAAGACATTGCACCCCATCTTGGGTTTGATCTGACACTTGAGCTCAGCCAAAAGGCTGAGAAGTGATAAATCTTCATTCCCTGACTGGGAATTAAACCTGGGCCATGAGGATTTTGACTCAACAATGTAAGGGAACAGCAATGTATTTCTGAGTCAGGATGGCGAGTGACTCGGAGGCGAATTTGCAGGTGGCGGTGTTTCTTTGCGTCTGCCGCCCTTGTCCTTTCGGATAGTAAAGGTCACACAGTTGGAAGCTTGAAGAAACCTTGGTGAGTTGTTACAGTGCAACTTGTAGACTTTACATACTGTAGCCCTTGTGCATTGATGGTGGAAGGAGTGAATGTTTAAGGTGGTGGATCGGGTAGTGGCCTGCTTTGTCCTGGATGGTGTCGAGCTCCGTGAGTGTTGCTGGAGCTGCACTCAGCCTGGTATATGGACACCATTCCATCACACTTCTGACTTGCGCCTCGTGGATGATGGACCAGCCTTGTTGAGTGAGGAGGTGAATCACTCATCACAGAATTCCCAGACTCTAACCTGCTCTTGGATCTACTTGTATCCAGGAGATTTTTACAGTAACTTCACTGCAGTGTTAACGTAAAGCCTACTGTGACAGTAATAAATAAACTTTAAAGTTCATGTGGGGAGGCGGTGGCACAGTGGTATTGTTGCTGGACTAGTAATCTAGAGACCCAGGGTAATGGGTTCGAATCCCGCTATGGCAGATGGTAAAATTTGAAATCATAGAACAAAGAAAGAACAAAGAAAATTACAGCACAGGAACAGCCCCTTCAGCCTCCCAAGCCTGCACCGACCATGCTGCCCGACTTAACTAAAACCCCCTCCCCTTCTGGGGACCATATCCCTCTATTCCCATCCTATTCATGTACTTGTCAAGACGCCCCTTAAAAGTCACTTCCGTATCCACTTCCACTACCTCCCCTGGCAACGAGTTCCAGGCACCCACCACTCTCTGTGTAAAAAATCTGCCTCGTACATCTCCTTTAAACCTTGCCCCTCACACCTTAAACTTATGCCCCCTATGATGCGCGTTATCACACACGAGGCTTGAGATGCTCAGGAAATAAAGGCTTTTATTTGCTGTAACAACGAAGCTACTAATTATATACACGATCCCAGACTGAGGGGTCCCAGACAGAGCAGAGACCTTTATACCTCTCCCAGGAGGCGGAGGCGGACTGGGATGTACCACAATAACTATAATACAAGGTGTAACAGCCCAACCCTAACCCCAACAGCAACAAGTAGAACAACCCATCCCTAACCCCAACAGCAACATATATACATACTTGTAGTACTGGCCAGACCCTGGCTCAGTACTATCTAGTGGGAACCAACGATGGTTCACCACACCCTAGTAATTGACTCTTCCACCCTGATGATCTGGAATTAAGATCTGGAATTAAGGAGTCTAACGATGAACATGTCGATTGTCGTAAAAACCCACCTAATGTCCTTTAGGGAAGGAAATCTGCCATCCTGACCTGGTCTGGCCTACATGTGACTCCAGACCCAGAGCAATGTGGTTGATCTTAAATGCCCTCAGGGATGGGCAATTGATGCTGGCCCAGCCAGCGATGCCCACATTCCATGAACAATTAAAAAAAAGGGTGGAGGGTCCAATTCAAGGGAACGGAGTTGAAGGCTGTGCCACCAAGAGTGGGGAACAGAAGGAGAATATCCTGAAAAATACTGAGGCCTTGATTGAATCTGCCCAAGCACTCTGTTGTGATTAGTCATCCTAAAACATGCAAATAGCTAAAGCCTTCAGGATAACCTTTGCTTGCCTTGCATCATTGACCTAACTTTTCTCTTGTTTGCATCCACACACAGTACACTTCTGTTCTTCACTCTGATTTAATACCCCTGAGTTTCTGCTCTGCCTTCCTTTTAAAAGTTTAATGTTGTGGCCTTGAGTTTGCGAGCAAATGACTATAAAGCAACCAAAGGATTTGTCGAACTAATTGGATTCCTTCCTACTGTGCTGCTAAGCTGCTTCATCCTAAGTTAATGACTGGTGATTACATTCTGGAGCCAGCCACGCAAAGGGAAAACTTTTTCACAAGGTTGTCTGCTAGAAACTAGGTTAACTGCCATTATTTTAAGGAGTTTTAGCTACAAGGAGAAATTAAGGGCTTTTGAACTCTGCTTTCTTTGGAAATGAAGAGGTTTACCTCACTGGGTGAGGAACTTGGCCTCAGTGGCACCCATTTGCAAGTGCCTTAGAGTTTTAAAGTCAGGCCAGAATCTTCCATGCTGGATTCTTCATTCAATAGCGGGCATGTAAGTGGAAGTGATTTTCACTAGAGGGCAAGATGGGGCAGCACGGTGGCACAGTGGTTAGCACTGCTGCCTCACAGCGCCAGGGGCCCGGTTTCAATTCCTGGTTTGGGTCACTGTCTGTGTAGAGTTTGCACATTCTCCCTGTGTCTGCATGGGTTTCTTCCGGGTGCTCCGGTTTCCTCCCACAGTCCAAAGATGTGATGGTTAGGTGGATTAGCCATGCTAAATTGCCCCTTAGTGTCAGGGGGACTAGTTAGGGTAAATGCATGGGGTTATGAGGATAAGGTCTGGGTGAGATTGTGGTGGGTGCAGACTCGATGGGCTGAATGGCCTCCTTCTGCACTGTAGGGATTCGATGATTCTAAGATGGCTGACCATGTGTGATCTCGCACTGTTCAGCCCTTCAAATCTATGTCCGTGAGGATCTCAGCAATTTTCCCAGTGGAGACGGACAGGAAATCCACCCCTTACCTCATGGGGTCAAAGTTCCGGATGCCATATTTAAAGGGCACCCAGACAGCCTGCACGATCCCTTCCCTCTTTGCCTGGCCAGTGCCCCACTTTTCTCCACCAACCCTTCCTCCCTTCCTTAGTCATCCTCTATGAAACCTGTACTACCACCTCCCGGTCTTGAGCATCGGCTGGCATTTTTTCCCCACAAAGAGGATAATGCAGCAGCAACTCACTGTTAATCATGGAGGTATTTACCACAGGAAGTGCATGCCACTTACGTGCAGTTGTAAAAGTTCCAGTTTCTCTCTGGCTGGGAAGTTAATTTGAAGGGGGAACGTAATTTCGGTGAGCTGGTGTCTTAATGAGCATTCATGACGTACTAATGCACAGAGAGTTTGACCCACCTTTAAAGTCCTGAGAACATAAATCATAGAAACGTAGAATCTCTACAGAGCAGAAGGAGGCCATTTGTCCCATCGGGTCTGCACTGACTTTCTGACCGAGCATTTAACCCAGGCCCACCCCCCTCTGCTCTGTAACCCCACACATTTACCCCACTAATCCCCCTCACATTTTGGGACATTAAGAGGCAATTTAGCACGTCCAATCCACCTAACCTGCACATCTTTGGACTGTGGGAGGAAATTGGAGCACCCGGAGGAAACCCACACAGACACGGGGAGAACTCCACCCAGACAGTGACCCAAGGCCAGAATTGAACCCGGGTCCCTGGCGCTGTGGGGCAGCAGCGCTAACCCACAGGACTTGCGGATAGCGAAGAGCATTGTCGGGCAATACAGCAGGATATAGATAGGCTGGAAAATTGGGCGGAGAGGTGGCAGATGGAGATAATCCGGATAAATGCGAAGTGATGCATTTTGGAAGAAATAATGTAGGGAGGAGTTATACAATAAATGGCAGAGTCATCAGGAGTATAGAAACACAGAGGGACCTAGGTGTGCAAGGCCACAAATCCTTGAAGGTGGCAACACAGGTGGAGAAGGTGGTGAAGAAGGCATATGGTATGCTTGCCTTTATAGGACGGGGTATAGAGTATAAAAGCTGGAGTCTGATGATGCAGCTGTATAGAACGCTGGTTAGGCCACATTTGGAGTACTGCATCCAGTTCTGGTCGCCGCACTACCAGAAGGACGTGGAGGCGTTAGAGAGAGTGCAGAGAAGGTTTACCAGGATGTTGCCTGGTATGGAGGGTCTTAGCTATGAGGAGAGATTGGGTAGACTGGGGTTGTTCTCCTTGGAAAGACGGAGTATGAGGGGAGATCTAATAGAGGTGTACAAGATTATGAAGGGTATAGATAGGGTGAACAGTGGGAAGCTTTTTCCCAGGTCGGAGGTGACGATCACGAGGGGTCACGGGCTCAAGCTGAGAGGGGCGGATATCAGAGGGACGTTTTTTACACAGAGGGTGGTGGGGGCCTGGAATGCGCTGCCAAGTAGGGTGGTGGAGGCAGGCACGCTGACATCGTTTAAGACTTACGTGGATAGTCACATGAGCAGCCTGGGAATGGAGGGATACAAACGATTGGTCTAGTTGGACCAAGGAGCGGCACAGGCTTGGAGGGCCGAAGGGCCTGTTTCCTGTGCTGTACTGTTCTTTGTTCTTTGTTGTTGTTCTTTGTAATCACTGTGACACCGTGCTGCTAAAAGTAGGTCCTTTGCTCATCATCTGCTTGTGCTCCATCCTGAGCCATTACCTTCCACTCTCAGGGGCAGGGTGAGTAGGTAGATCCCAAGTCTACCTCAGCCGGAGTGGGAATCGAACCCACGCTGCTGGCTACCCCTAATTGCTGAACTTCATCCTGCTATCGGGAAACTGATTTTTGGTCTCAGGCCAAATTAACTTCCCCTACACGTCATATTTCCCACTGCTGACAGGTCCGTATGATTCTGTCCCTAAAGTGCGCACTTGTGGTGTGAAGCAAGGTGAAAGCATTAGTGTATAAACAGTGAGGTATCTAGAGCAGCAAAACTATGATGTTTGATTTGATGTCAGCACCCCTATTATCAGGCTCAATATTTCAGTCAATTCTCCAGCTTAAAATGGCAAGTTTGAACATGCATTAAACAGCAGCAAGAACCCTCACTCTTACCCCGTACCTTCACAAAGGGATTGCCAACTCCTTACAGATTAACCGCTATTTGATTTTGTTTGGCTGTTGCTACAATTCTACGTGTTTGGTACTTTCCATAGTTGTTTCCATTTTCAAAAGTGAAAAGGGAGGTGGCATTGCTGGAGCGGACCTACTTTTGTAATAAGAACAGTTAATGCTAAAAATAATCAGCAATTCAGGCAGCATCTGCAAAGAGAGAAGCAAGGGCAATATTTCAGATTAATGGAGACTGGGGCAGAAATTTTCTGGCTGTTTAAGCTAGCGGGATTCTCCGATCCCGCAGGGGTGAACGGAGATTTGGTTGAATGCCAAATTCTCCCTCCTCGCTGGCAGCGGCGACGGGGCGTGAACGGCCAGAGAATTCCGGCCCAGATCTGCTCTGGTTGAGTGGTGCAGCACCCTGCTGAGGTCTCGCAGTCGGCAGAGGATTCATGCATGGTGCACAAGCCTGTCTTCATTGCCGTACACCCCTTGCCACCAGATGGAAAAATGTGGGAGAGCCTGTTGGCTTTTAACATTGCCTGTGACAATGCCTGCCGGAATCGGGATTGCAAAATGCTGGGGCCTCAGCTTGGTTAGCCCTCTGGCAGCGCTGCTGGGCGTGCTTCTTTTAGGTTGGTCAGATTCTTGCAATGGGGGGGGGGGGGGGGGGGGGGGAGCTGGGGGGGGGGGGGGGGGGGCGGTTGGCTGCTTTTACCACCTCACTCATGTGACGGCAATACCACTGCCCCCCCGCTGCCTCCCACACTCCACTGAAATTCCGCCTTTCATCTGAGTGGACTGCAGCAGAGAGTTTCGTTGGCCTGATCCCATCAACCACCTCCCCCCCCCAACCCGAGGCCTGATTTTCCCCTCCCCAGCTGCAGCACACTTTGACCTCACTTTGCCATGTCATGTGAGGATAGATTAAATCGGTTGGGATTATATTCACTGGAGTTTAGAAGAATGAGAGGGGATCTCATAGATTATAAAATTCTAACAGGATTAGAAAGGGTATGTTCCCAATGGTGGGGGAGTCCAGAACTCGGGGTCTGTGGTGAACCACTGTTAGCTTATTACCTGTATATGTGACATGCCTGGACACATCCCTGCCGGCCCTACCCGAGACTCCTCCCCCGCCGGTCCAGGTATAAAGGCGACTGCTCCCCACCCCCCTGCCTCAGTCTGGACCAGTTCATCGGCGTGGCTGTGCTCCAAGTCCTTTGCTAATAAAAGCCTATTTGTTCTTGCATACAAACTAGTCTTTGCTTGATTGATGGTGCATCAGGCTCATAGTTTGAGGATAAGGGGTAAATCTTTTAGAACTGAGGTGAGGAGAATCTTCTTTACCCAGAGGGTGGTGAATCTGTGGAATTCACTACCCACAGAAAGTAATTGAGGCCAAAACATTGTGTGATTTTAAGACAAAATTAGATATAGCTCTTGGGGTCAAAGGGATCAAGGGATATGGGGGGACGGTGGGATCAGGATATTGAATTTGATGATCAGCCATGATCAAAATGAATGGTGGAGCAGCTTGTAGGGCCGAATGGCCTTCTCCTGCTTCTAGTTTCTATGTTTCATCACTTTCAGTTCCCATCTTTTCTCTAGGATACAAGAGTTAGAAGATGCTAGTGCAGCTTCCTCCCTGAGGTTAGTTCCTACTGCCTTCAGTTGTGCACCACCTCTCTGTGTGTGTTTAAGAAGGACAGATTAGAAACATTCTTCTTTAATTACAGCACAGAAGGAGGGCCAGTCAGCCCCTCACATCAGCCTCATCTAACTTCCTACCCCTTCGTCTGCAGCCTTTTTTGCCTCCCGGATACAGGGTCAACTGAAGTTACAGATAAAGACATTCAAACTCTCACATTATCATATACTTTACCAAATTACCACAAAAGTAGCAAAACTCCACTACAAAATGTATCAAAGCTTTGTTACATCTACAGTACTCAACCTCTGCTTTACTTTGTTGTACATCTAACTGCTGACCTACTTAGTAATACACAAAATATTCAGAAGGTATCAAAAGCTTCACAAAAAAAATCCAAACTCATGACTTGGATATGACCTGTGGTGATGTGAGGTGATCAGGCTCCCTCCCGAAGGGTTTTGTTCTAATGTCTCTTAGTCCCAGATTAAAGGTCTTCTTGCTTCTGCGGTAGTTAGTTCTGCAGGTTACCGTACCCAATGTTCCTTTGTTTCTCCTTCTTATAAAGATCCCTCTGGCACTGATGTGCTTTCAGTCACATACTCACAGGACTGGCACTAATCAATCTGTCTTTTTGCTCACAAATGCTCAGGGAGTCGTGTCTCTCTCGGGGGTCGTATTTCTCTCAGGAACAGGACGCGCAGGCGTCTGTATAAAAGCAAATTATTGTGGATGCTGGAATCCGAAACCAAAAGAGAAAAGCTTTGACAAAGGGTCATCTGGACTCGAAACGTCAGCTCTTTTCTCTCCTTACAGATGCTGCCAGAACTGCTGAGATTTTCCAGCATTTTCTCTTTTGGACGCAGGGGTCTATGTTCAATCACTGTCTGTTCACAGTACGGCAACAGCCACTGTCCAATCAGCTCTTGTGCCTGTTCTTCACATCCTGTTCTTTGCTGATACAGAGTTCACCCGAGTTACACCTTCTTCCAGATTGTTTATATTACTGATCATCCCAGTTACACCTTCTTCCAGATTGTTTATATTACTGATCATCCCAGTTACACCTTCTTCCAGATTGTTTATATTACTGATCATCCCAGTTACACCTTCTTCCAGATTGTTTATATTACTGATCATCCCAGTTACACCTTCTTCCAGATTGACCTACTTAGTAATACACAAAATATTCAGAAGGTATCAAAAGCTTCACAAAAAAATCCAAACTCATGACTTGGATACGACCTGTGGTGATGTGAGGTGATCAGGCAGATTTTTTTAACCATCAGGCTTTGCTGGTGTTCTTATGGATACCTATCAGGCTACCCCTGTAGATTACAGAACGTCAAGTTTATATCCAAGTATTTTTTTTAAACACAGAGAGTTTCTGCCTGTATCACTCTGTTCAGCAAAGAGTTCCAAACTCCCACTACCATCTGGGTGAAAACATTTCTCTTCAATTCACTTCTAATCCTTCTGCCAACGAAACCCATGCCACCCCTCTTCATGAAGATTAACCTCTCCGCTGAGGGAAATAAGTTCTTCCTATCCACTCTTTCCAAACTCCTCCTAATTTTATACACCTCAATTAAAGCATCCCTCACCCTTTGTGTTCCAAAGAAACAATATGAAGCTGTGGTGATGTCTGCAGTACACTGATCACACAGGGTGATCCCTATGCCCATTTTCAGAATATCCAACTTCACCCCATCGAATTTTTGCAGGAATTGATGAATTGATCCAAACAAGTTTCCGTTGACCTCGGGTGGGAATTTCCGGTCTCGTCCGAATGAAGCCGTAAAATCCCACCCGTGATTTCAAAAAGCAAAGGGAGAAACATGTCAAAGGGGAAGGAAGGTACATTGTACAAAGGGTAATATGTCGCTCTTACCTCATTGTAGTGCTGTGTATTATAGACTGAAATGACAAAGTAACTGATTCATTTTCGGCTGTGTAACATGACTGCAGTTGTGCCTCAGAGAATGGACATCAGGCAGATGCAGTCAGACTGTTGACTTTGCTAGTTTGATCTTTATGGCAGCACAAGGGTTAAAAGATAATGAGAGCCAGGGCAATTCACTTCAATATGAAATATGTATGGTGCATTCCGAAAACACAATATCGGTAATAAATTAACCAAAAGCCTGTAATTACATGAGGTTCCTTATGGGGTGTGTACTTACTGCAAACATTCCAATGGCACAAATACCTATGATTATCAAAACATTAGCAGTAAGAATGTCATTAAGGAAATCTTGAAACTTCTTCTGGTTTCATGGTTATCATTTTAGTTAGGGGAGTGAGGAACCTTGAAACAGAGTAAAGAGTACACCTGGGGGACACTAATCACACATGTGGAATGTTAGGCCTTGGGGGAAGCTTGTAATAGATAGAAAGAGCGTTTTTTTAAACAGTTCATTGGGACTCTGTCCAGGCCGGGTGACATCACCCTTGACCACTCATACAGCTGATCACACAGGGCATCACCAATCCCTGATCACCATAGTTTCTGGACATGGTAGGCGGCACGGTGGCACAGTGATTAGCACTGCTGCCTCAGAGTGCAAGGGACACGGGTTCAATTCGGCCTCAAGCGACTGCCTGTGTGGAGTTTGCATGTTGTTCCTGTGTCTATGCGGGTTTCCTCCCACAGTCCAAAGATGTACGGGTTTGATGGATTGGCCATGCTAAATTGCCCCACAGTGTCAGGGGGATTCGCAGGGTAGATATGTGGTGTTACCGGGGGGGAGGGGGGGAGTGGGGGGAGGGGATAGGACATAGGTGAGATTGTTGTGGGTGCAGACCCAATAGGCTGAATATGTGTAGGGGTGTATAAGAAACACGTACCTTCTTTTCTTCTCCATTGTCTCACCACAAGTTAGCCAATACATCAGAAGTGGCATCTTTTCCCCAGGGAATCTAATCCGTCTTCCAAGTGTGATCAGAGGCCAGAAAGGAGAAGGTGGGCTGGGTATTTTGAGTATTGTTCAGGGTACGTGTAACCCTTTAGTGTCCTTCTTGAGTTAAAGCAGAGAGCTGGAAGGGAAGTACCAGTTTCTTTTGTGAGGTTAAAGAGATTGAAAGGTAAGACTGGGGACGATGTGAAAGAATTGGCTTTGTGAATAAAGAACAAGGAGAACAAAGAAGAGCACAGCACAGGAACAGGCCCTTCAGCCTTCCAAGTCTGTGCTGATTATGATGCCCTAACTAACAAAAAACCTTCTGCCCTTGCTCAGTACATATCCCTCAATATGTCCCTATTCACGTACCCATCCAGATTACTCTTAAACGTTGCTAATGTGCCTGCTTCCACCACCTCCTCTGGCAGCACATTTCAGGCACCCACCACTCTCTGCGTGAAAAAATTCCCCCACACATCTCTCTTAAACTTTCTCCCTCTCACCTTGAACCTGTCTCCCTTTTTAATTGACACTTCCACCCTGGGAAAAAGCCTCTGACTATCCACACTGTCTATGGCTCTCATAATCTCATAGACTTCTATCAGGTCTCCCCTCAGCCTCCGTCTTTCCAGTGAAAACAATCCTAGTTTATTCAACCTCTTCTCATAGCCGACATCCTCGAGATCAGGCAACATCCTGGTGGACCCACTTTGCATTCTCTCCAAAGCTTACATGTCCTTCTGGTAGTGTGGTGAGCAGAACTGCACACAATACTCCAAATCCAGCCTGGCTTTAACATGCATAAGATGCTCTTATTCCCTGCAGCTATAATAAAGTGATTTCTTCTCAGTGCAACTGGGGATTTGGTGCCATTAGTCGTGAAGTTATTTGAGACGTTGTTAAAGCAAAGTCTGTTTGTGTTACTGATCCGTGCTTCCCTTCTTTGATATTCAAGTCTAATTGGCAAAGACTAGGAGGCCGGGAGAATCGCGCATCGGCCGATTCGTGGGATTCCTGTGATCGTTCATGCCGTGCTTGCGTGTCCCAGTCCCGGATTTCTGGTGGCACCTGCACGGCACTGGAAATCAGCTGGGAGGCAGGGCTAGCATTTAAATAGCATTTTACATACTATTTAAATGTTATGAGTGGGCCTGGGACTGAATTCTCCAGGTTCGCTAGCATCTCCCACCCTGCCACTTTCGGGGAACTAGCAGGAGACCCTGCTGGAGTGAAGGGGAGGCAATTGGGGCCCCCCAGGGGGTGAGGCAGCAGAGGGGGGGTGCCCCCTGGGCATTGTCACCCTGGCAGTGCCAGTTTGTGCCACATGGCACAGTCCAAGAGGCAAAGGGGCAATGTGCCCATGCCAAGGGGGCACCTTGGCACTGCCCACCAGGCATAGGGCAGTGCAAAGGGAGCGGGGCCTATTGAGGGCGGGGCCCAGGGGGCAGGGCCTGCTGGGGATGGGGCATATGGGTGATCGGTGGGGTCCCGCTGCCACTCTGCATTGGGATCTGGTCAGGGCAGGGGGGAGGGCAGCGATTGGGGCAGGCTGGGTGGGGGAGTCTACCTCCCTGGGGGGATCTGCTTGGGAGGGTGGGGGGATCGTCACTGCTGGGGGTGGGGGGCTGGAGATCGGGTGGTCCAGGACGGGGGAGAGGGGGTTCGGGGCTGGCCCGCGAATGGACGGGCGGCCGTGATTGGGCCATGGAGGGGTTGGGGAGGCAGCACTGCAGGAGTCTTTGGCTGGCCAGCAATCGAGCTGGCCAGCAAGCTGCAGGCTGACGGTTTGGAATCACTGCGCATGCGCAGAGGCCCATAGAATTCGGCCTTTCCAGCGTGAATAGGCCCCGCTCCCTGAAATGTAATGATAATCACCTTGGTGGCCTCTGCATTACACAGAGATTCTGGTGTGAACTCCCACTGAAAAAAACAACATGATTTACTTCAGTTCTCCCGCGAATTCGTCACTTAGAACTTTTTTGGGAGAATCCTGGTCCAGGTTTATAGGTTGTGCTGAATTTGCTGGCTTCATGGCTTTTTGATATTGAAGCTTTAAAGCGAATGAATTGCCCTCCTCAAGTGTTCCTGGTAACATGTGCTTTGATAGGGAGGGTGAGCCTATATTTGGTATTGAGTTGATGGTCCCTTTTAAGAACTGGGTTTCCTCCAGGATATGTTTTTTTTGGGAAAGTGAGTGATTATGTGACCAGGTTGCCTCGGAAATGAACAATGGGGTATTCTGTGTTCAAGCAGTTTTGGGTTTGAGAAGAAGCTGACCGCAGAAGAGAAAACAACTCTCAAACAGAGTTCAGTTGAAGTTTTGTTGGTTAAAAGAGTTTAAAGTCATGTTAACTGTAGGTCTCCTGCAGTGGGCTGAACTTCTGGTGCAGCCAGGCTGACGGGCGAGAGAGTTTTAGATACAAAATTCCAGAGTAAACAAATATTAGAACCGGAGAGTTCTGACAGGGCGCCTACTCTTCAGATTTTTGAGACATCCATGGTGAATGGGGGGATTTATAACTGTAGAACGGTTGGAAAAGATTTGGAGGAAGGACCTTGCCAGAAGTAAACTGAAGGCCCAAGAAATCTCAACTCTTGTATAAATCCTCGAAGCAGTACCCAGACTAAGCAATAAATCTTGATGAGTATGTGACTTGAGTTTATTGGGGGGTATAAATCTAATGCATGCGGAAGGCATTGTGGTTTAGATTATGTGAGTTCATTGTGGCTTTCATTTTATCTTTAATGTTGCTATTTAAACCGATATTCATGTCCTTTGATTTGTGTGTAATTCTTTTGATTTTAAACCAGGTGGCCTCATTATTTCAGTAAATACCTGGGTTTTGGGAATTTTTTTTAATGTCCTGGTGTCTATTGAGGTCGTAACAATTGTGAGTTTTGTCTGGGATGGTAAAATGCAAAGAGTGGAGTGCCACATGGATCAGTGCTGGGGCCTCATCGATATAAATGACTTGAGGAAGGGGCCAAATGTATGTTTGGTAAATTTGCTTGATGCGCGACAATCAAGCACGAGGTACAAGGCTTCAGCGATTGAAGGCTTTTATTGACAAACAATGGAACTATCTAAACACGAGTACATCATTCCAGACTGGAGGGGTCCCGCCTGAGCAGAGGGTCTTATACCTCTCCCCAGGAGGCGGGGCCCGACCGGGATGTGCCATAACAGCATCCACCACAGGTATATTAATCCCACAGTGTAAACACCCTAGCCCAACAACAACATTATAACAACCCCACAGTGTCAACACCCTAACCCAACAGTAACATTGGAATAACCCCACAGTGGTAACCAACGATGGTTCACCACATTCACCCCTCCTTTAAAAACAAAGGCCGGCGGGGTGCGAAAACAGATTACATATATACAAAAAAAAATCTACAAGTCCAGACGGTCTGGAGGACCGCACCGTCGCTGTGATCTCCTCAACACCGGTTGTGACACCGGAGCAGGTGCTTGCGGTGGCGTTCTCTCCAAAACAGCGTCCGGCTGTCCCCTCGAGGACTCACGGGCCGGTTGACCCTGGTGAAGCGGTGGTGCAGGGGATCCCGGTACCTTCTGTGGTGGCGCCGATCTCCGAGTCTCAGGCAAGCTGTACATGGGAGTATAACTGTTATGCACTGGTCCCGGTGCTGACCGCGCCACGTCCGGGGAAGAAAGAAGTGATAGGGGATTCGTGACAGGGGGTATGGGAGCGACAGGAGTTGCTACGTCCCTTGCGGGCGCCAGGTCTCGAATCGAGACCGTGTCCTCTCGCCCGTCAGGAGATGCCACATAGGCATACTGAGGGTTGGCGTGGAGGAGTTGGACCGGTTCGACCAAGGGGTCGGACTTGCGGGCCCTCACATGTCGCCGCAGAAGGACGGGTCCTGGGTACGTCAACTGGTAAGGAGATCCCCGAGGACGACTTCCAAGGGAATGAGAACATCCTCTCGTGGGGAGTAGCATTGGTTGCCGTACACAGGAGGGAGCGAATGGAATGAAGCGCATTTGGAAGGACCTCCTGCCAACGGGAGACTGGAAGGCCCCTGGACTTCAGCGCCAATAGGACAGCCTTCCAGACTGTAGCATTCTCTCTCTCCACCTGTCCGTTACCCCTAGGGTTGTAGCTCGTGGTTCTACTAGAGGCAATCCCGTATGAGAGCAGGAATTGCCTCAAGTCGTTACTCATGAACGACGAGCCCCTGTCGCTATGTATGTAGCAGGGGTACCCGAACAGGGTAAAAAGATCACGGAATGCCTTAATCACTGTGGCCGTCGACGTGTCCGCACAGGGGACAACAAACAGGAACCAGGAGTATTCATCTATGATATTGAGAAAGTACACATCCCAGTCCGTTGAGGGAAGGGGGCCCTTAAAATCCACACTCAGCCTCTCGAAGGGGCGAGTGGCCTTGACCAATTGTGCCCGGTCAGGTCGATAAAAGTGTGGTTTGCATTCCGCGCAAATCCGACAGCTTCTCGTTACTGACCTGACATCCTCCACCGAGTAGGGCAGGTTGCGGGCTTTTATGAAGTGGTAGAGCCGAGTGACCCCAGGATGGCACAGGTCATTATGGAGGGCGTTCAAGCAGTCCTCCTGCATGATAGCGCATGTTCCGCGCGAGAGGGCATCCGAGGGCTCATTGAGTTTCCCTGGACGATACATAATATCGTAATTATAGGTGGAGAGCTCGATTCTCCACCGCAAGATCTTATCATTCTTGATCTTGCCCCTCTGCGTATTACTGAACATAAACGCCACGGATCGTTGATCCGTGATCAGGGTGAACCACTTCCCCGCCAGGTAATGGCGCCAGTGTCTGATGGCCTCCACAATAGCCTGAGCCTCCTTCTCCACCGCTGAATGCTGAATTTCAGGACCTTGAAGGGTGCGGGAAAAAAACGCGACGGGCCTGCCTGCCTGGTTCAGTGTGGCGACCAGGGCGAAATCCGATGCATCACTTTCCACCTGAAAAGGGATGGATTCATCCACCGCGTGCATCGTGGCTTTCGCAATGTCGCTTTTCAAAGCCTTGAAGGCCAATTGGGCCTCCGGCGTGAGTGGGAAAGTCGTGGACTTGATGAGCGGACGGGCTTTGTCCGCGTAGTTGGGGACCCACTGCGCATAATAAGAAAAGAAGCCGAGGCATCTCCTCAGTGCTTTTGCGCTAGCGGGCAAGGGAAGTTCAGTAAGGGGGCGCATACGGTCTGGATCAGGGCCGATGACCCCGTTTTCCACCACGTATCCCAGGATAGCTAACCTGCGCATACGGAATACACACTTCTCCCTGTTATAGGTCAGATTCAGGCGAGACGCAGTGCGCAGAAAGTTCTGGAGGTTTGTGTCATGGTCCTGCTGGTCATGGCCGCAGATGGTGACATTATCCAGGTACGGGAAGGTAGCCCGCAACCCGTTCTGGTCCACCATTCGGTCCATAGCACGCTGGAAGACCGAGACCCCATTGGTGACACCAAATGGAACCCTAAGAAACTGATACAGACGACCATCTGCCTCAAAAGCCGTGTATTGTCGGTCCTCTGGGCGGATGGGGAGTTGGTGGTAGGCGGACCTAAGGTCTATGGTGGAGAACACCCGGTACTGCGCAATCTGATTGACCATATCAGATATGCGCGGGAGAGGATACGCATCCAGCTGCGTATAACGGTTAATGGTCTGACTGTAGTCGATGACCATCCGGGGTTTGTTCCCGCTTTTAACCACCACGACCTGCGCTCTCCACGGACTAGCACTGGGTTGTATGATCCCTTCTTTGAGGAGCCGCTGAACCTCAGATCTGATGAAGATCCGGTCTTCAGCGCTGTAACGCCTACTTTTAGTAGCGATGGGCTTGCAGCCTGGTACCAGATTCTTAAATAAAGAGGGTGTGGTGATCTTTAGTGTGGAAAGATTGCATGCGGGGCGCTTTGGACAATTTGGAGGCTGCGGCTGATTCCCTACTGCCAGCGAAGGGAGTGGCCCACCGTACTGTAGGATCACACTCTTCATGTGGACCATAAAGTTTAGTCCGAGGAGAATTGGCGCGCAAAGGTGCGGCAACACAAGGAGCCTGTATCGCTCGTAAATTGTGCCCTGCACCTCCAGGGTTACCACACAACGTCCTTGGATCGGTACAGACCGGGACCGTGATGCCATAGAAATTGTCTGTTTGGCAGGTAGAACCCGGAGTCCACACCTCTTTGCAGTGTCAGGGTGGATAAAACTCTCGGTGCTCCCACTGTCAAACAGACAATACACAGTACGACCATTTACCTTGATGTTCATCATCGAACAGTCAAGCCTGTGATGCTTTGTCTGGTCCAGAGTGATCGACGCCACCGTTGGCCCTTGGACGTCACTGCAGGCAGCCGAGGTTGATACTGAGGACCCCTGCTGGTCGCTCCTGGTCGTCGTCGACCACGATGGCCGCCCCCATGAATCGCACGTGGGTGAGGGCGCCAAGCGTAGCGACTCCTGGTGGTCATCCTCCTCCTCCGCCAGCCACAATGGCGTCGTCCTGGATTCGCACGTGGTCGGACCTCATGGGTACTGCGACGCCGAAGGAGATTGTTTCCGTTCTGGAGGGTCACAGGCTGCACTGCCGTTCTTGGGCTTCGATCTGCAGACTTTCGCGTAGTGCCCCTTTTTACCGCACTGACTGCAGATCACCGTTTTAGCTGGACACTGTTGCCGTGGATGCTTGGCTCCTCCGCAAAAATAGCACCGCTGGCCGCCTGGAGCTGCCGCCGTCGTCGGGTCGATATGGGAGCGCGCGCCCGTGGGGCGAGGAGGGATTTGTGCTTGCTCCTGCCACGTTGTCTCCACGTGGTCTTCGGGGTACAGAGCCAAGCTTTTCGACGCTGCCTCCAGCATCTCAGCCATCTCCATCGCTTGGGTCAGGTTGAGATTCCCTTTCTCCAACAGCTTAAGCCGGATGTACGAGGACCCTACCCCTGCTACAAACGCATCTCGGGCGAGGTCGTACATGTACTGCTCAGCCGACACAGCTCTGCAGTCGCAGCCCCTGGCAAGCTGCAAGAGCTCATTGGCGTAGTCCTCCATGGTTTCGCCCGACTGCCGACGTCGTGTCGCGAGGAGGTAACGAGCGTGAATCTCGTTGGGTGGTCTCGTGTATCGTTTTTTCAAGAGCTCGATGGCCCTCGGGTAAGTGGTGGCCGCACGAATCGCGAGATAGACCGTGTCGCTTACCCTCGCGTGGAGGACCTGGAGTCTGTCGTTGTCCGTAGTAACTGCTGCAGAGGCCGCCAGGTAGTCCTCGAAACACTTCAGCCAGTGGTCGAAGGTGTTAGAGGCACCGACCGCACGTGGGTTCAGCGTCAGACGCTCTGGTTTCAGCATTTGCTCCATACTCTCTTTACTGTCGAGAGTTTTGTGTTTGTCAATAAAATTGATGCGCGACAATCAAGCACGAGGTACAAGGCTTCAGCGATTGAAGGCTTTTATTGACAAACAATGGAACTATCTAAACACGAGTACACCATTCCAGACTGGAGGGGTCCCGCCTGAGCAGAGGGTCTTATACCTCTCCCCAGGAGGCGGGGCCCGACCGGGATGTGCCATAACAGCATCCACCACAGGTATATTAATCCCACAGTGTAAACACCCTAGCCCAACAACAACATTATAACAACCCCACAGTGTCAACACCCTAACCCAACAGTAACATTGGAATAACCCCACAGTGGTAACCAATGATGGTTCACCACGTTGCTGAAAACAGAGAGAGGTAGACAAGTAAGTTATGAAGAGGACAGAAGGAATCTACAAAGGGATGCAGGTAAGTTTTAAGAGTGGGTAAAAATATGGCTGATGGGCTAAGTAAGTGGGGGAGAATGTGAACTCGTCCATTTTTGATTGGCGGAAAAAAGAGAAATGCAACATTTTATTTAATTGGAGAGGGGTTACTCTGACTATCCATCCTGTCTATGCCTCTCATAATTTTGTACACCTCCATCAGGTCTCCCCTCAGCCTCCGTCTTTCCAGTGAAAACAATCCTATTTTATTCAACCTCTCCTGATAGTCAACACCCTCGAGACCAGGCAACATCCCGGTGAACCTCCTTTGCACTCTCTCCAAGGCTTGCACGTCCTTTGATAATGTGGTTACCAGAACTGCGCACTGTACTCCAAATGCGGCCTGGCTTTAACGCGCATAAAATGTTCTGATTCCTTGCAGCTATGATAAAATCATTGAATCCCTACAGTGCAGAAAGAGGCCATTCGGTCCATCGAGTCTGCACTGGTCACAAACCCACCCAGGCCCTATTTCCGTAACCCCACATATTTACCCTGCTAATCCCCTAACACTCGGGGCAATTTACCATGGCCAATCAACCTGTCCTGCACATCTTTGGAGTGTGGGAGGAAAGAGAGATTACAGAACTGTGATACAGAGGGATCTGGGTGCCTGGTTTATGAATCATATCATCCAGGAAATTGGATGTGTAAACCTTGGATCTCATAGTTAAAAGACAGACCACTCGTCCTGTGGATTGGGACGATTCAGCTTCTGTAGATATTTCTGAAATGAGATGACAACTGAATTGAAAGAGGACAGTTTATGCGTTTTGCTTTCCATTGATAAGTTCTGCATGGTGTTCAGTGCCTGTTCACCAGCTACCACTTTGTGATTCGCATTCGAGTGATGGTGAAACATAGTTCATTAAAATTAGTTTGAGAATGTTGTCGTCCTTTGCCAGTGTCCTTATTTATTCTTCTCCAGCCTGAACCCTCCTAACAGGTCACGTGTTACAATCTTCCCCTGTCACTGCCTCTCAACCCCTGCTGCATTATCCAAGTGATGGAAGATTTAGTAAAGTTGAGAACCTTTCCCTGGGTCATTCTGGCCACAGACCTGAGCAAATCCTGTAAGCTCACTCTGCCGTTATCACCAATCGCACAAGGGTATGTGGTTAAGATTTGACAGTACAGGCACGCCACAAACTAAAATATCAAATTAGCCGCAGACTGGTGGGATAATTGGCCGGGAAGGTCAGTACAAATGTGTTAAAATTACAATTTGGGAAGGTTATTGCTCAGAAAAGAGATTGTGATCAGACAGAGCCTGTTTATGGACCTGACATTTTTTTTTAGTTATGGGCCCCAGCCAATGTTAGTTAGATATCTGTGATACTATTTACTGTGAGTTGAAGCTGCAACTGCACTGACCTGCAGAATCCAGTTCAATTAAAATCACTTTGATCGCTATCGACTTGTTCCACTTCAGAAACTCTATCCTGTACCTGCCAAAGCAAGACAGTGTCATCGCAGAGAGAACTTAATTATAATCAAGTTAATGCCCAGGTGTCAATTTACAAGCAGCGTCACAAGCTTCAGTGCAAAGTGAACATTTAAACCCCTCTCTCTTCAAGGGGATTTGATGTGAGTAAAAGCACGATGCACCTCTAATAAACGGCACTAATTTAGACTCAATCAAAATTACAAGGCTCTGGTACCATTAACACAATTAAACAAGAGTGAATTAGCATCAAACTGATCCAAATTGATTTTGGCTTCCTTATGTGACTCCCCCCTGTTTTATCACCCAGCATCTCAATCTGGGAGAATAATATATTAAGTGGAGCAACATGTCTATGAATATATTAGCACATATTGCATTCCTCACTGTTCCTGCCACAGTGTATCACAGGGCAGGAAGAATAATTTCGCTTTGCTTTGATTCCACATTGCTTTCTCTCTCCTGATATTGCCGACTCTCGCCGGGGTACAGTTCTATATGTACGAGCTGATCTCCCCAGGTCACCGTTCTCTTATGCGGGATTCCAGGCAGCATGTGTTGAAGCTAGAATTTCATATCCCTACAGTGCAGAAGGATGCTATTCGACCCATTGAGTCTGCACTGACTCTCCGACAGAGCGTCTTACATAAGAACATAAGAACATAAGAAATAGGAGCAGGAGTAGGCCATCTAGCCCCTCGAGCCTGCCCCGCCATTCAATAAGATCATGGCTGATCTGACGTGGATCAGTACCACTTACCCGCCTGATCCCCATAACCCTTAATACCCTTACCGATCAGGAATCCATCCATCCGCGCTTTAAACATATTCAGCGAGGTAGCCTCCACCACCTCAGTGGGCAGAGAATTCCAGAGATTCACCACCCTCTGGGAGAAGAAGTTCCTCCTCAACTCTGTCTTAAACCGACCCCCCTTTATTTTGAGGCTGTGTCCTCTAGTTTTAACTTCCTTACTAAGTGGAAAGAATCTCTCCGCCTCCACCCTATCCAGCCCCCGCATTATCTTATAAGTCTCCATAAGATCCCCCCTCATCCTTCTAAACTCCAACGAGTACAAACCCAATCTCCTCAGCCTCTCCTCATAATCCAAACCCCTCATCTCCGGTATCAACCTGGTGAACCTTCTCTGCACTCCCTCCAATGCCAATATATCCTTCCTCATATAAGGGGACCAATACTGCACACAGTATTCCAGCTGCGGCCTCACCAATGCCCTGTACAGGTGCATCAAGACATCCCTGCTTTTATATTCTATCCCCTTCGCAATATAGGCCAACATCCCATTTGCCTTCTTGATCACCTGTTGTACCTGCAGACTGGGCTTTTGCGTCTCATGCACAAGGACCCCCAGGTCCCTTTGCACGGTAGCATGTTTTAATTTGTTTCCATTGAGATAGTAATCCCATTTGTTATTATTTCCTCCAAAGTGTATAACCTCGCATTTCTCAACGTTATACTCCATTTGCCATATCCTCGCCCACTCACTCAGCCTGTCCAAATCTCTCTGCAGATCTTCTCCGTCCTCCACACGATTCACTTTTCCACTTATCTTTGTGTCGTCTGCAAACTTCGTTACCCTACACTCCGTCCCCTCCTCCAGATCATCTATATAAATGGTAAATAGTTGCGGCCCGAGTACCGATCCCTGCGGCACGCCACTAGTTACCTTCCTCCAACCGGAAAAACACCCATTTATTCCGACTCTTTGCTTCCTGTCGGATAGCCAGTCCCCAATCCACTTTAACACACTACCCCCAACTCCGTGTGCCCTAATCTTCTTCAGTAGCCTTTTATGGGGCACCTTATCAAACGCCTTTTGGAAATCCAAAAACACCGCATCCACCGGTTCTCCTCCATCAACCGCCCTAGTCACATCTTCATAAAAATCCAACATGTTCGTCAAGCACGACTTTCCCCTCATGAATCCATGCTGCGTCTGATTGATCGAACCATTTCTATCCAGATGCCCTGCTATCTCCTCTTTAATAATGGATTCCAGCATTTTCCCTACTACAGACGTTAAGCTGACCGGCCTATAGTTACCCGCCTTTTGTCTCCTTCCTTTTTTAAACAGCGGCGTAACATTAGCCGTTTTCCAATCAACCGGCACTACCCCAGAATGCAACGGGTTTTGATAAATAATCACTTACCCAGGGCCCTATCCCTGTAACTCCATATATTTACCCCACTGATCCCCCTAACCTACACATCTTTGGACACTAACGGGCAACTTAGCATGGCCAATCCACCTAACCTGCACATCACTGGACTGTGGGAGAAAACCGGAGCACCCGGAGGAAACCCATATAGACAAGGGGAGAACGTGCAAACTCCACACAGACAGTCATCCAAGGCCGGAATCGAATCTGGGTCCCTGGTGCTGTGAGGCAGCAGTGCTAACTACTGCAGAGCAGAGAGCTGGAACAAGGTGATGGCAAGAACTTGATGGGTTCCTCTTGGGAGAAACGCAGAAGTTAAAGATTTTTTAAAAAACTGTGAACTCTTGAACATAATGAGGGATCAGCAAAAAGAATTAAAGCTCTGGAGGAGACATTAAAACAACAAGATGAAATTATGGACAGCAAACTTTTTTTAAATGTCCAAAAATTCACAAAATAAAGTTAAGAAGAATGAGAAATTAATGAGAGAATGTAGAATAAGCTGAACTCCATGGAAAAACAACGAGAAAATAAGAACAAGTCCAGTGAAGAATTGAATCGGGAGAATGAGAGCTTGAAGAAGAAAACTTGACAGTGAGAAATTAACTGACAGGTAAAAACAGTGAAATTGGCAGCAGGATCAGCAATTCAGACAGAGAAAGAAACTTAGATTAGCTGCCAGCACAAGATTGCTGAAATGGTCACACTAATTGAAAAGCACAAGAACCAAGATGATAAAATGGTCGATGAAAATGATGCTGAATTGAAATACTGGAAAAAGAAAAAAACTTGATCACATGATCTAAGTACCAGAAACAGAGAACCACGACCATTCCTTCAAAGTAAAGTAGTTTATCTAGTCACAAGTAGTCTTACGTTAACACTGCAGTGAAGCAGTTTTGGTTTTAACTCTAGTCGCCACACTCTGGTGCCTGTTTGGGTACACTGAGGGAAAATTTAGCACGGCCAATCCACCTAACCAGCACATCTTTGGAGTGTGGGAGGAAACCGGAGCACCCAGAGAAAACCCATGCAGACACAGGACGAACGTGCAAACTCCACACAGACAGTGACCCAAGCCGGGAATCGAATCCGGGTTCGTGGCGCAGTGAGGCAGCACTGTGCCACCGTGCCGTCCATGACACATGACAGACCGAGATTATGAAAGAACTGTCAAAACATCAGACTGTGTTGTGTTGTGCTGATATGTGCCTGCATGCATTATAATGTAAGGTGGTCGGCAGAGCAAGGGTTAACATGGAACTGGAGAGTGACACTACCCACAGATTGATGTATGTAGCCACATGGTCAGAGAACAGTCTCGGACAGAACTCAGTAAGCAGCAAACCTGCATGGAACAGCTCCATGCAAAACCATTTTTGGAACTGTACATAGTTAAAGCCTACCATAACAGTGTTTATGTTTAAACACATAGGCCTCAAGATCTCATCAATAAGCCATCACCACTGCAATATAAAAAAACTTTGACCAATTGTTCGCAAACATGTGGACCATTTGAGGAGTAGAGAAATGTTCCGGCAATCAGTGTTTTGTGATGTTAGTGTACCTTTAAGAGATTTTCTTTTAATTCATGCTCATGTACTGGGCATTATCTGAGGAAAGTTGTAATGGCATTGGAGGCAGTTCACAGGGGGTTCACTAGATTGATTCCAGAGATGAGGAGTTTGTCATACGAAGAGAGATTGAACAGTTTAGGTCTATACTCTATAGAATTTAGAAGAATGAAGGGAGATCAAATTGAGGTATACAAGATGATAAAAGGTATGGATAAAGTAGACGTGGAGTCAATGTTTCCTTTTGTGTGGCATCCCAGGACGCGAGGTCAGAGTCTTAGGATAAGGGGTAGCAAATTTAAAACAGAGTTGAGGAGAAACTACTTCTCCCAAAGGGTTGTGAATCTGTGGAATTCGCTACCCCAAAGTGCGGTGGATGCTGGGACAGTGAGTAAAGTTAAGGAGGAGTTGACAGATTTTTAATTGGTAATGGGTTGATGTGTTATGGGGAGAAGGCAGGAAAATGGAGATCAGGAGCATATCAGCCATGCTCGAATGGCGGAGTGGACTTGATGGGCCAAATGTCCTAACTCTGCTCCTATATCTTATGAACTTATGTAATAGCTGGGTGGAGACAAAAACTGTGTGCATCTCAGGTGACAGGATTTCATTTTCTGTTTCAGTTTGGAGCTGCTGGTTGTAGTTGGAGTTGGGTTTTAGAAGGGACAGCAAGCTAAATAGAAGTGTTTTTCCTCTCTCCTTGTTGTTTTGAAAAATCTCTTGGTTTCCTGAAGGGTGAAAATCTGCTGTTGTTGGGGGTTGGACCAGAATCTCTCTGGTGTTTTAGGAAGCTGTTTTGTCTTCAGACTATTTGGAGTGAATCCAGAGAACTGCAGGCTGCAACCAAGGGACTCAAATTTCCATTATCATGTGTGCAGTAGTCTGTGCTTTGTTAAACCTGTGGGAAGGGTTTTTGTTGTTTATGGGTTTTGGTTTTAACTGGAACACATTAGAGATATTCATTAAGAGTTATACATTATAGTTGTTTTGTTTCTTGTTTATAATTGATAAAAGTTCTTGCTAATTTTCTTACTATAGATGTTAACTATATTCTTAAACAAACTTTGTTTGATAAAAGCTCCCTGGTGGGTCTTTTGAATCACACCTGAAGTGGAATATATCATGCTTATCTTAGCCAAATTCAACACCCAAAACTTATGATCCAGGCGAACTTCATAAAACGCTTTGGAGTTTCCTGAACCATAACAGTGGTCATCAAGAAATGTTTTTGAACCTGTAAGCCCTGAAGCACCTGGTCGACCTGTTACCAACATAACTGGTATATCTGTGGAAGCAAATAGCACTGAACTGCCTGTGTCAGAAGTGATATCTGTTATTGCAGTTCCTGCTAACGTCAGTCCAGTGGAAGCATCTCAGACTACAGAATTATACCGTTCTTCAAGAAACAGAGAAACCCTCAAAGACTTGATTTAATAATTGTCCAATTCATGTACATAATGTTTAGTTAGTATTTAGGACAGAGTAAATTCATTATTGAAGATTGTATAAAGGAGTTCAAGGGGAAGGGATGTGGTAATTGTCTCTTTAAGGGCAACACGGTGAAGTAGGGGGTCACTTGGCTTGAATGAGCAATCGGGAGCTAGGGTGTGGAGCCACCCCATGGTGAGAGAGGCTTCTAGGCAGAGACATTTTGGAAGCTAGCTACAGCTCATGCAGCTGCTGTATAATGTTTATTAATAAATACCTTTTGTGTTCACTAATGGAATCTCTGAAAGTGTATCTTTACTCCCAGTTGGGTTCCCATGTTCTTCCCTCTGTAACTTGAGAATATTTGCGACCCATGACGTAAGTTGCACCAAGTCCCATTCAGGCATCATCCCCGTGTTCGCTGACTTCGATTGGCCCCCGGTTAAGAAATATAGGGGGCGATTCTCCGAAAAAGTGCTGAATTGGTGAGAAAACTGGTCTAGATCACGACTGTTTTTTCAGTGTAACTTCAGACCCGAATCTCCCCGCTCTGTGCAATGCAGAGGTCACAATCGTGAATCTCATTAAAATCCTGGGGGGTGGGGGGGTGGGGGGTGGGGGGTGGGGGGTGGGGGGGGGGGGGGGGGGTGGGGGGGGGTGGGGGGTGGGGGGGGGGGGCCCGTGGGGCCCCCCCTGGCAGAGCACCCCCCCCATCCCGCCTCGACCATTGGCCTCCCTCCAGCCCAGGCCGATCCCCATGCAGATACACAATAGGTCCTGCCCCCTTGGCACTGCCCGATGCCTGCTGGGCAGTGCCAAGGTGCCCCCTGAGCATAGGCACTTTGCCCCTTTGGGCTGTGCCAGCGGGCACAGGCTGGCACTGCCAGGCTGCCCATGCCCAGGGGGCAACACACCCCCTGCCGCCCGATTGCCCCCCCTTAACTCCGGCGGGGTCTCCGGCTAGCTCCCCGAAAGTGGGGAGCTACTCTAAACCCCTCCGGAGTGTAATACTCCTGGCAGGATGGAAGATGCTATTGGGCCTGGCAAGTTCTGTACATTTAAAATAGATTAAAAATACATTTAAAACAGATTAATATCACTTACCTGTCTTCCTGCCAGTTTCCAGCGTGGCCCCAACTGCGCCTGTTCTCTGGCTCTGGGAGACGCGCATGCATCGGGAATACAGGCGCGGATCCCGCGAAATGGCCGACATGCGCATCCCCCAACTCGACCCGCCAGAACATTTGCAGGTCGCGATGGGCGAATTGCCTCCATAGAATCATAGAATCATACAGTGCAGAAGAGGCCGTTCGGTCCATCGATTCTGCACCAGCACGCAACAAATACCTGACCTCCCACCTAATCCCATTTACCAGCACTTGGCCCATGAATATTATGGCGTGCCAAATGCTCATCCAGGTACTTTTTAAAGGACTTGAGGCATCCCGCCTCCACCACCCTCCCAGGCAGCGCATTCCAGACCATCATCACCCTCTGGATAAAAAGGTTTTTCCTCACATCACCTCCTAAACCTGCTCCTCACCTTGAACCTATGTCCCCTCATGAATGACCCTTCAACTAAGAGGAACAGCTGCTCCCTATCCACACTGTCCATGCCCCTCATCTTAAACACTCTGATTTTTTAAAAACCATTCTTATTTTCAAATTCCTCCATGGAATTTCTCCTCTCTATCTCCTCCAGCCTGACAGCCCTCCAAGATATCTGGACTCCTCCAATACTGGCCTTTTGCAAATCCCCAGTTTTAATCACTTCACTATTGTTGATGATGTGGAGTTGCCGCCGTTGGACTGGGGTGGGCACAGTAAGAAGTCTCTCAGCACCAGGTTAAAGTCCAACAGTTGTACCCCCCCACCATTTGCCATGGGCTTGCAAAATCCTACTAACTGTTCTGGTTTGAGACAATTTACATGTTTAACCTGTGATTACCCCTCTCTCCACTCGCGCTGTCTGTACCTATAAAGACTTGATTACCTGTAAAGACTCGCATTCCAACCATTCTTCACATTCCAATCTGTAATTATCTTGCAGTTGTGTCTTTGTCTATATATGCCGTGTTTGTGAACCTACCTCTCCACTCACCTGATGAAGGAGCAGCGCTCCAAAAGCTCATTATTCCAAATAAACCTGTTGGACTTTAACCTGGTATTGTGAGACTTCTTACCGTTCACTTTTGTTAGAATGCCTTCAGCTACCAAGGCCCAAAGCTCCCAAATTCTGTCTCTGAACTGTTCTGTGCCTCTTCCTCTCTTACCTCTTTATAAAATGTTCTTCCATCAGTCTTTACATGTTTTTATGTGGCACAGTGTCACATCTGATAACGCTCTTGTTAAGTATCATGGGATGTTCTGCTATCTTAATGGTGCAATATTAATATAAATCATTTTGTTCATTGGTTACCTCAGAAAAGTGGGTATAACACAAAAGGAAGATTATTCTATTTCCCCCTCCAGCCACCCTAAGGCCGATGAGCGTAATTGCCAATTTAAACACCAAATTGTAGGCAATTTTGTGATGTGGGTCTCATCTATAAGGGTTGAGAAAACACACTTTTCAAAACACCCAATGCTCATGCTAAAGCTGAATAAATCAGTTTTTGTTGTTGTTTTGCAATCCAAGGATCTTGGTTTTCATCGACGGAAAGAGCTGCTAAACTGTTGAAAATACTGAGAAATGTGGATGAGGCAGGCAATCAGAAAATATCAGAGGAACTCCAACGAGACAGACTGTGGAACTAGTGCAAGTGAGTGCCCTTTCAAAGAAGGCAGCATTAAATATTTGATTGCTGTTCCATTGCCTGCCAGGCATCACAGCCTATGCTCCATTTGTTCAGGTCATAAATGTTGTTTTTCTGCAAGCCATGAGCAAAGTAGGTCAGTGGCCAATGGAGAGAACAAAGTAATTGGATGCCAGCCACCAAGATGTGGCTGTGTAGCTGGAAGAGATGGGCAAAGAGCGAAAACGATGGAAGCAATGCTGAGAGGAATGGGAATTAATGACTAGGATTAGTCATCTTTGATTGAGAAAGTTTGGGAGTCTGCTCAGGTCATGGGAAATGTGCTTCTCTCCTCTATCTTATCAACATTACCATGGGTATTGCCTCACTGAATCTTTCTCTGCAGATGCACCATCCGATATCCTCTTCCACCCAGAGCTCCCCCCAACCCAACATAGAATCATAGAATCCCTGCAGTGCAGAAAGAGGCCATTTGGCCTATTGAGCCTGCACCGCCAACAATCCCATCCAGGTCCTATCCCCCTAACCCCACATATTTACCTTGCTAACCCCCCTGACTCTAAGAGGCAATTAAGCATGGCCAATCCACCTAACCTTAACATTTTTGTGACTATGGGAAAAAAGTGGAACATTCGGAGGAAAGCCAGGCAGACATGGGGAGAACGTGCAAACTCCACACAGGCAGTCACCCGAGGCCAGATTTGAACCCGGGCACCTGCGCTGTGAGGCAGCAATGTAGAGTATACTATACCGTACCACAGTGCCACCCATAAACATGTCCTCATTGTGATGATACCAGACTCAATGCACCGTCCTCGACATTTCCTTTCCGAGCATGACAAAATTGCAACTTCTTCTATGAGTCAAGATTGACTAACCACACGTGTTGGGGTACATTCTCCAGTCCCACCTTCTGCAGGAATCGTCATGGGTGGGACGGACACTTCAATTGACCATCTGGCCTCAAGAGTGATCGGAAAATCCCATCCACTGTTTTGTCCATTTGGGAATGGTTTATTAAATAGGTGGTATACTATAGGTGTCAGGGACTATGCTCCATTACTGAAATCTGTTTTACTGATAATATACTCAGTAGTCAAAGCCCCTGCATCATATGTTGAAGAAGTAATTATAGAATCATAGAATCACACAGTACAGAAGGAGGCAAGTTGACCCATCCCGTCTGCACCAACCACAATCCCACCCAGGCCCTATTCCTGTAACCCCACATATTTACCCTACTAATCCCCCCGATACTAGGGTCAATTTAGCATGGCTAGTCAACTTAACACATATGTCTTTGGGAAGAAACTGGACCACCTGGAGAAAACCCGCGCAGACTCAGGGAGAATGTGCAAACTCCACACAGACAGTGACCCGAAGCTGGAATTGAACCCGGGTCCCTGCCGCAGTGAGGCAGCAGTGCGAACCACTGTGCCGCCCAAATTAGAAATAAATGAACTCCTGTGCAAAGTCCTATCCATATGTGTTTCAAAAGGAATGAAGAATCTCTCCCCTTTTGTGAAATCTTAAGTTCTGTTCGCAAAAATGTCCACCACTTCCTATTTCTGCTCACACCCTGGTGTTGTTCTGAATCGTGATGTGGAGATGCCGGCGTTGGACTGGGGTAAACACAGTAAGAAGTTTAACAACACCAGGTTAAGTCCAACAGGTTTATTTGGTAGCAAATGCCACTAGCTAGTGGCCAATTCAGTAATGTGATGGTCAATACTTTGGGTCAGCCCAGACAGCTCAGTACCAAGTACCAAGAAGCATGAAGATAAAAATATATTTCTCTTCAATTTTCTTGCCTAACGCCCTGAAGATGATGACCAGTGTTGGGGTTCTGTTCCACAACTTCCAAGTGATCTCCTGTGTCTTGCCCAAGAAGTTGTTGTTTGTGTCAGAACCAGGACAACAAGCATTGCTAATCTCTTCAATCATACTGAACCTATTAACTGAGAGAATACTGAAGGCCTGGATAGAGTGGACGTGGGGAAGATGTTCCCATTAGTAGGAGAGATTAGGATCCGAGGGCACAGCCTCAGAGTAAAGGGACAACCTTTTAGAATCGAGATGAGGAGGGATTTCTTCAGCCAGAGAGTGCTTGAACCTGTGGAATTCATTGCCACAGAAGGCTGTGGAGGCCAGGTCATTGAGTATATTTAAGACAGAGATAGATAGGTTCTTGATTGTTAAGGGGATCAAAGGTTGTGGGGAAAAGGCGGGAGAATGGGGTTGAGAAGCTTATCAGCCATGATTGAATGGCGGAGCAGACCCGATGGGCCGAATGGCCTAATTCTGCTCCTATATCTTATGGTCTTATTCCACACTGAACACCGAACTCTAAATATGCGCACTTTCCAACATAAAACATTGGATAACAATCAGGAATAGGAACACTGGATGAATATCCATTTCTTTCTCTCCAGGATGGTGAGGCCAAACATAACGCACTCTATCTGCTGGAGATCAATCAACTGAGTACAGGTCAGGAGATTAACCTGGGACCTTATAGTCCTGTGGCTTAGTGCCACACCGGGCGGTGAACATATCAATCGTAGAAGCATTGATCAGTGGAGACAGAGCTTTCAAACAGAATTCCTGCGGCACTTCCAATTCATTTATGCAACACTTCCCAGACTATTGACACTGATGGGTCTGTGCATGAATCTGCAACGTTATGTCATGTTATCAACAAAAGAAACAAGCTGGAGTCAACGATTGACGAGTTCAGAAACACATGCATCAATATCGTCTGCTGTCACTTCGAACAATCAATGTGAAGCGATGTGCAAAAGGTTTACATGATATCTGTGCATTTTGATGTACAAGCTGTAATATGTTTGTCATTTTTTTTATATCAGAAAGCCCTGAGAGCTGGCATGTCATTCTACAGGCAATACTCTGAGATCACGCCCAAACGGCCATTCTCAGCGCAAGAGAATGGTGCAGGCTTTGGAGTCACCATCTTCAGTGTAATCCCAGTCATCCACACTCATACGCCTTCCAACAGAGACTACTTGGTATTGATCAGGAAAGGTGATCAAGCTAATTTATCGCTCACTAGCCTAGAGATGCTGAGGTCAACTGATGTGTTTTTCCTGTCCATAATTCTGAGTGGAGTTGGCACATTCCCACCGTGTCGGTGTGGGTTTCCTCCAGGTGCTCCGGCTTCCTCCCACACTCCAAAGATGTGCAGGTTGGGTTGATTGGCCAAGCTAAATTGCACCATTGTGTAAGGGGGGGACGAGCAGGGTAAATACACGGGGTTACCTGGGTGGGATTGTTGTCAGTACAGTACAGGCTCAATGGGCTGAATGGCCTCCTTCTTCACTGTAGGTGATTCTATGATTCTATAAGACCATGAGATGTAGGAGTAGGCTATTCGGCCCATCAGGCCTGCTCCGCCATTCAATAAGATCATGACAGATCTGATATGGGAATCCTCAACTACACTTTCCTGCCTTAGACCCTTGATTCCCTTGCTGATTAAAAAAATGTCTATCTCAGCTTTGAACATACTTAATGACCCAGCCTCTGCAGCCCTGTGTGGTAAAGAATCCTGATGTGGAGATGCTGGCATTGGACTGGGGTAAACACTTTAAGAAGTCTCACAACACCAGGTTAAAGTCCAACGTGTTTATTTGGTAGCAAAATCCACTAGCTTTTGGAGCACTGCCCCTTCGTCAGGTGAGTCACCTGATGAAGGGGCTGCGCTCCGAAAGCTAGTGGATTTTGCTACCAAATAAACCTGTTGGGCTTTAACCTGGTGTTGTGAGACTTCTTACGGTAAAGAGTCCCACAGATTAATCACCCTCTGAAAGAAGAAATTTCTCCTCCTCTGTGTCATACATGGGTGACCCCTTACTCTGAGATTATGCCCCTGGTCCTAAACTCTCCCACTCACAAGGAGAAACAACCTCTCAGCATCTGTCAACCCACTAACCTCAGCTAACACCAGTGATGGATCCTGATGTCTTCTGGTCTGCGCAGCTTCATTCTACTTTGGGTGCTGTGGGTTGTCACTGAGGCAACCTGTAACATGTAGAGAGCTTAAATATTTATGTCTCTTAGAACTGGTAAATTGGCTTTGGAGCCTTACATACATTTTTTTCTCCCCAGTTTTGCTGTTTGATATTGGGATGCCCAGATTGAAATAGGAACATTGAGACACATGACGAGGGAAGTGCAAGGTATTGAATTTTTTATTCAATCTTCAGATGTGCTACCTGAAGCCTAATATCAATATATTTAACATCTTGCATGTAAATATTCTGCAGTGGATATGATTTCCATTTCGAAATTCTATTTCTACTTCATAACTATTTTGATGTTAAAAACAGAAGAAAGTTTGCAACAATAATTGGAGTTTGGAACCACTTTCAGGAAGATTTCTCTATACATTGGCTATAGGAATATTTCATTTATAAAGAACATTAATTATTTTGAGGCAACGGAAACAGAACGTGGCCCTTCATTTGTGTTTACCTGAAATTGTGACTTCAAACAAAGTGCTAATATGCCAAGATCAAAGACCAATCAGAAATGGAGAGTTTAGAATAGGAGGACTTCTAAGTAGGAGTGGGACGAGGGAGTGTGGCCATTGCTGTATAATTGGGCATCATGGCTGTGGTGCCATGTCTACCACCTACCTGTGTCCACTGCAAGTTTATCAGTGGCAGGGTTGGCGGCCTGGTCACCTGTGGGCCAACTGAGGCTTTTAAGTGGGCAATTAATGGCCACTTAATGGCCTCCTCCCACCGCTGTTAGGATTTTACCCGTGGCGGGTGAGGTAAGCACTCTGTGTTCAGCCAGCCAGGTGAAATCTAATGAGCTAGTGGCTGGTTGGGTTGCCTCCTTTTTTGTGTCTTGTGTGTCCATAGGTGATCCCCCCCCAAAAGGTGCAAACTCCCTCCAGCATTTCCCTCCCTTACCCAGTCACCTTCTGTTCCCTCAAACCCTTCCCCCATCTCCTGGACGGGGCCTTCCAGCCTGTTCCTGTTGAGAGCCCAAACTCACAGAGTCCATGTTCCATCGCTGCTTGCCAGGCTCCTCAGAGACAGGACTTCCACTCTGATGGAGGCAAAAGGCCCGTCTCAAGACAATGAACAGCCCATCTGCTATTAAATGACTGCTGTTAAAAGCCTAGCAGAGGGAGGCTCACCGCCAACCTTTATTCTGGGAAATGGGGACCTCAATTCAGTAATCTTCAGTCCATAGTATCAGAAAACAGCAACAACATACATTGTTATTATACCCCTTACTTCAGCACAGTTTCTCACACTGCGTTCAATGAAGAAAGAACATTAACAGTGGACTGTAAATATGGTAGGAAAGATGAAATGGGTGGCATGGTGGCACAGCAGTTAGCACTGCTTCCTCACAGCGCCAAGGACCAGGGTTCGATTCCCGGCTTGGGTCACTGTCTGTGCGGAGACTGCATGTTCTCTCCGTGTCTCCATGGGTTTCCTCCAGGTGCTCCGGTTTCTACCCACTGTCCGAAAGACATGCTGGTTAGGTATATTGGCCATGCTGAATTCTCCCTCTGTACCCGAACGGGTGCCAGAGTGTGGCGACTAGGGGATTTTCACAGTAATTTTATTGCAGTGTTAATATAAGCCTACTTGTGACACTAATAAATAAACATTAAAGAAAACATTAAAATGGGAGAGAGGAAATTGAATGCACAGTCAAAACGAAAGGCTTTGAGGAGAAGGATGGAAGGAAGGAATAAAGGAAGGGGGGTGTCACTGTGGAAGGAACTATGGGGACAGTTCCTTAAGACAGGAATTCTAGTGGCTAACCCAATGGTGGATCTGAGACAACAGGACACCAGCTCAGTGATAATGGAGACAGGATGCATGGATGAGAAGAAGGCAGGAGATAATTACAGAAGAAGGGTGAAATGAACCCATAAAGGGGCTTCAGGATGAGGATGATGATTTGGAGTGAATTCAAAGGAATGGAAGAAGATTTTGGTGTGGATGGGGTGAAGAAAGGACATAATTTTATGTGTTTGTGAAAGCCTGGTGCAGCATTTGGGGGAGGCAGTGACATAGCAGTATTGTCATTGGACTAATAATCCAGAGGCCCCAGGGTAATGCTCTGTGAACCCAGGTTCGAATCCCACCGCAGCAGCTGGTGAATTTTGAAATCAATAAGAATACATCAGGAATTAAAACTTTAATGATGACCGTGAAACTTTTGCCGATTGTCGTAAAAACCCATCTGGTTCATTGGTCCAACAGCACGGTGGCACTTCTGCCTCACAACACCAGGGACCTGGGTTCAATTCCAGCCTCGGGTGACTGTGTAGAGTTTACACATTCTCCCTGTGTCTGTGTGGGTTTCCTCCGGGTGCTCCGGTTTCCTCCCACAGTCCAAAGATGTGCGGGTTAGGTTGATTGGCCATGCTAAATTGCCCTTTAATGTCAGGGGAATTAGGAGGGTGAATATGCGGGGTTACAGGCATAGGACAGGACCTGGGTGGGATTGTTGTCGGTGTAGGCTCGATGGGCCAAATGGCCTCCTTGTAGATTCAATGATTCTATGATGCCTTTTGGGAAGGAAATCTGCCATCCTTATCTGGCCCGGCCTACATCTGATTCCAGGTCCATAGCAATGTGGTTGACTCATAACTGTCCTCTGAAATAACCTCGCCAACCATTCAGACCAAGGGGCAATTAGGGATGGGCAACAAATGTTGGCCCTGCCATTGACGCCCACATCCCATGAATAAAAAATAAATTCTGAACAAGTTGAAACTTGAGTCATGTTGAGATTGCGAGGCCTGAAAAGGAAGTTCACAGCAGTGTTTTTTTGTTAAGAAGTAGTGAGAATAGCAGCAATAATGAGAAAAATCAAAAGATTCAAGAAGCAATTAGATATAGCTCTTGGGACTGAAGGGATTAAGGGATGTTGGGGAGAAGGTGGGATCAGGATATTGAATTAGAATTAAATGATCAGCCATGATCAAACTGAATGGCAGAATGGGCTCGAAGGGCTGAATGGCCTACTCCTGCTTCTAGTTTCTATGTTTCTATATAACTGAATGTTCCTCAGGAATACTCTCCTTTCCTATTTTGAGGATAATGGGTTGGGAATGGGTCCATCCTCAAGATTTGGTACCAAAGAGAAGTCAAAGATCATGGGTACACAGCTAGAAAATGGAGTTTTATTTATTCATTCAGGGAATGTAGGTGTCACTGATTGGGCCAGCATTTGTAGCCCATCCCTAATTAGCCTTGAACTGAGGGCATTTAAGAATCAACCACATTGCTGTGGGTCTGGAGTCACATGTAGGCCAAACCAGGTAAGTTGAAGCAAAGATCCAATCAGCTGTAATATGATTGAATGGCAGAGCAGGTTCAAGGGGCAAAATGGTCTATTCTTGCTCCTACTTCTTACTTTCACCTTACCTCTGTTATAAAATGGCAGCCAAATTGTCAGCTGAGAAACTTGCCATTCACCAATTCACTGAAAAATAGAAGCGCATCACCTTGCGAGACAGCAGATAATCCTGAAGGAACTATGTGACACCGAGGCTTGTTTTATCCCCAGTTGAGAAGATGCACATACCATGACGGTGAAAATTTTAGGTGCCTTGTCTTCTTAAGTGAACAGCGATTGAAGATGGACAGAGTTCCTTTCGTGGTAGCAGGCTGTGTCAGCCAACTTGACTGGTTTTGAGAGCGGCTGCAGTATTTGCATAAGTGAGTTTCCCTGACAACCAGGTAATGACAGGGAAGGAGAGGTAAGGAGATGAAGGAAACCTTTATCAGTGTTACACGATGTACATTCGCAACTAGAATATAAACTAGAAAGAGTGCAGAAAAGATTTACTAGGATGCTACCATGACTTGATGGTTTGAGTTACAAGGAGAGGTTGGATAGACTGGGACTTTTTTCCCTGGTGGGGAATGAGGGGCAGTTAGATAGTCAACATCTTTTCCCAAAGGTAAGGGAGTCTAAAACTAGAGGGCATAGGTTTAAGGTGAGAGGGGAGAGATACAAAAGGGTCCAGAGGGGCAATTTTTTCACACAGAAGGTGATGAGTGTCTGGAACAAGCTGCCAGAGGTAGCAGTAGAGGTGGGTACAATTTTGTCTTCTAAAAACCACTTAGACAGTTACATGGATAAGATGGGGATAGAGGGATATGGACTAAATGTGGGCAATTGGGACTAGCTTAGTGGTTTTAAAAAAAGGGGCGGCATGGACAAGTTGGGCTGTAGGGCCTATTTCCATGTTGTAAACCTTATGACTCTCTGACTCTATAACAGTGCCTGGATTCTGGCACTTTTGCGATGCCATTATAGCTGTTACACTGTGTGCGATTCACTAGCGTGGGGAAAGCTGTGTTGTTGGTCTCTGGCACTTCCTTCCATGTTGAATGCCCCCTCACCACTGTCCCAGCTCCCCACCACTACACCCCCCTCCTCCCCACCTTTCAGACACCAGCAGATAATTAGACAATCGGATTCCCCTGGTCCTCACCAGTTCTAAGTCAGCTGCTAGGCACCGACTGAAGCCATCCGCTTGCCAGGGAGACTGACTGGCATTGCAGTTGTGGCGATCCACAGGAAGGGTCTGACACACGTCCAGAGATGCCACCGCTCCAGAGGGTAGCACTTCATCCAGCTGCGGCATGTGCCCAGCCCCACTTCACACCCCAGCCCGACCAACCCAGCTCTTAGAGCCAATCCTTAAACCAAAGTTACAGATCAGAGACCCAGTATAGTGTTCTGGGGTCCCGGGTTCAAATCCCATGGTACATGGTGAAATTTGAATTCAATAAAGATCTGGAATTACAAGTCTAATGGTGACAGTGAAACCATTGCCAACTGTTGTCAAAACCCATCTGGTTCACTAATGTTCTTTAGGGAAGGAAATCTGCCATCCTTACCTGGTCTGGCCTACATATGACTCCAGAGCCACAGCAATATGGTTGACTCTTAAATGACCTCAGGGATGGACAATAAAGTCTGGCCCAGCCAGCGATGCCCACAACCCATCAATGAAGAAAAAGATAATCCCGCTTGCCTGACTAAACCTAGCAACACCTCTATAGATGTACCTGGGAGATCCCTCCCTTTTCTTCCACTCCCCACCCATCCTACCTCTGCATGGAGCCCCACCAACCACCATCTCTCTCTCCCAGCCCTGGCTCCTTAAGGCTGCCATTCTACCCATTATGCTCATGCTACTGAAACAATGTTGCCTGAGGTTTAGCTGTCTCCAGCTTTTCAGGTGTTCCAGTAGAATATTATCTCTCCCACTCCCAGGGGTGTTAATACACTCAGGAATCGCCTTGCACATCTAATGACTCCGGGAGGGAACTTCAATGGATTGTTGGAAGGGTAGACTGGGCGGGTGGGAGTCCAGCTCACTCGCTAACCCAATAATGGGGAGAAAACTGAGCCCAAAGTGCCTGAAGCAGAGCGAGATAAATCACAGGTGACAGCTTTATGAGAAATGTTCCCATAATTCTGCTCCCACAGTGATGTGTATGCATGTGAGCGGCACAGGGACTCTAACAAAGTTCCAGAATATGATATATTTAAGTAGGAATTGGATTGCAAACAGTATGCATCATCTCCTTTTCGACTTCTCTCTGAAGTCTGTCGCTTCTTATTTGCTGTCTCTTTATTTGATTGCTTGAGCAACCCAGTCCCTTGTGATTTCTGTTTGTGATGTTTTTCTCTTCTCAGCCATGCACTTGGATAGTTTCACTCCATTTTTCCAATCATTCTCTCTGCTCATCTCCATGTGCTGACTTAATGTTGAGTACAATTCCACAGGCAGCATCTGCTTCCCAGTTCCTGACTGAAGGAGCTATTTCTCCTGTCTCTGCAGCAGAATCAGACAGCTCTTTGACAAGCTGACAGGCATCAGAACCAAGTCCAATTGCCTAATATCTGCACTCTCATACCTTTTAGCAGTGGCTATCAGCTAAAGGTACGGAGGAGATCACAACCTGTTTGTTCTTTATTCTTTCATCGGATGTGGGTGTTGCTGGCTGGACAGCACGGTGGCACAGTGGTTAGCCCTGCTGCCTCACAGCTCCAGAGACTTGGGTTCAATTCCCGGCTTGGGCCACTGTCTGTGTGTCCAGATTCTCACACAGTCATGGACACCCCATGCCTTAGCCAAAAAAACACTGGGAGCCCCGATCCAGAGATCCAGCCCCCATTTCCGATAGATCCTATTTTCACCAGGAAAGTGGGCACGATGTGATCCACACATGTGGGAAACCTAAACCCAACAGAGCTATTTGAACTCAGGGGTCATGGATAGTGAGTAGAAGAGCGTTGGTTAGCATGGAGGGTATCGGAGGCCAGTGGGTATGGGTGGGGGCATTACTTGGATGTGGCATGGGGAGTGGGTGAGGAATGAGGGTTAGAAGGCCAAACTATTATTATTACAACTGGGATAAAGTCCCAGAGCATCGAGGTAAACCTTTTACACAGACTGCCTTGGCACTAGGCAGCACCTGTGGCTGCCTCCAGATTGCTTCCAGGGGTGGTGGCACATACGCACACCCCCTCCCCTCTAGACACAAACCCTCCCCACCCCACCCTAAAGAAGGTTCAGCTATTTGGGACTCCCAAGGCAAATATGCTGAGCTTGGAAATTTTCCCAATTCTGTGCATCTATGCACCCACCTGGGAAGTGAAGATTTTGGTCCAGCTTTCAAGTCCAGATTTTATTAATTGAATTCAAATCCCACCAGCAGCCATGAACCCATGTCCCCAGAGCTTTAGCCTGGTGTCTGCATTGTACGAGTGACATTATCACTACGTCACCCCCCTGCCCCAATCTGCATTAAGATAGCACTATCAACACACTAATTCAATCCCAGGACACGCCACAGGAACACTGCCAAACAGAATTTGACACCAAGCTATATAAGGAGGCATTAGGACAGCTGAGCAAAAGCTTGGCCTAAGACATCAGCATTAAAGAATGTCTTCAAGGAGGAGAGAGAGGTTAAGAGATGAGGAGGATTAAGGAAAGGGTTTCAGAGCTTAGGACCTGGGCAGATAAAGTCATGGCCACCACTGGTGATGCAATTAAAACGGGGATACAAAAGAGGCCAGGATTGGAGCAGTGCGGAGATCTTGGAAGCTTGTAGGCCTAGAAGAGTTTATAGACAGAAGAAGGAATGAGACCTTGAATGGATCTGAAAACAAAAATGAGAATTTAAACTCAAGGCATTACAGAACCAGTACAGTAACCAATCGAGGTCAGTGACCACAGAAGTGATGGCTAAATGGGCTTGTTGTGAGTCAGGATATGGGGAGCAGAGGTTTGGATCAGCTGAACTCAATGTAATGTGGAAGCTGGGTGTGCCACTAAGAAATAATTGAAATAGTTAAGTCTTAAGGCCATGGATGAGGGTTTCAGCAGCTGATGAGGTGGAACAGATGATATCAGGTGGTGTTACGGGGGTGGAGGTGAACATTCTGGGTAATGGAGTTGATACGTGGTTGGATGCTCATCTTAAGGCCAAATATAACACCTATGTTGCAAACGGTATGGTTCAGCCTCAGACAGTTGCCAAAGTTGAATCAGTGGCTGACGAATGGAGTTTGTGATGAGGACTGAAGAGTATAGCTTCATTATTCCCAATATTTAGTTGGGGGAAATTTCCACTAATCCAGTGGTGGATGTCACACAAGCAATCTGACATATCGGCTAGAGTTTTACCGTCCTGCCCATCACGGGAATCTGAGCGGGTGAGGGGAGGACCATGGATAAGTCCATTGATCTCGGTGGGATTTCATGGTTTCGGGACTAGCCGGGCAGTAATAGAATCATAGAATCCCTACAGTGCAGAAGGAGGCCATTTGGCCCACCGAACCTGCACCGACAACAATCCCACCCAGGTCATATCCCTGTAATACCACATATTTACCCTCCTAGTCCCCTGATACTAAGGGGCAATTTAGCATGGCCAGTCAACCTAAGCTGCGCACCTTTGGACTGTGGGAGGAAACCAAAGCACCCGGAGGAAACCCACGCAGACACGGGGAGAACATGCAAACTCCACACAGGCAGTGATCCGAGGCTGGAATCGAACCCGGGTCCCAGGCGCTGTGAGGCAGCAGTGCTAACCACTGTGCCACCGTGCTGCCCCATCCTGCCCATCAAAGGCTGTGGAGGAACTGGACGCCATCACTGCTCATGTGGAACCTAATGTGTTTCCAGATGGTATCGTTGAGGGGTAGCATGGAGCCGAGAAAGAGGAGGAGGCCAAGGATTGATCCTTGAACACCGGGGTTAATGGTGCAGGAACTGGAAGAGAGACTTTTGCAAGTGATTTTCTGGCTACAGCCAGGCACCTACTGAGACCAGGCAGGGCAGTTCCATGCAGTTGGATGTTGGAGGACATGGGTTTGAGAAGAATGGCATGGTTCACCCACATCGAAGATTGCAGACAGCTGGAGAAGGGTATGGGTGGAGAGTTTACCTTTGACATGGTCACATAGCATGTGTGAGGGACTAAAACCTCACTCTGTAGATCTTTTATAATATATACATATGTGCCCAATACTATTTCTAAAATTTTAAAACTAAACAAAGACCTTTAAAATGGCTGAACCTGTGACCCCCCTGAACAAAAGAAGCTACTTGGGGGTTTTGGGAAACTTGCACCTCGTTACCTCTGAGGAGCTAGTAACAACTCCTTGGGGACTGTACAGCCCAACTTCAAAGAGAGCTATACAAAGGTCATCTGCATCTAGTGACCCAGTCTGGCCAGAAGGAGATGGATCGCCAACTAAGAGTCCCGCAACCTTCCTTTCAATTCCAAAATGGCCGAGACATTTAACGGTTTTTGGAATCCCAAACGATGGATAAGACATCCTTTGTCAAAAGAGATGGAGAGGTGAGAGTCATGGCTTGTGGGACAAGTGCCTGGCTGAACAGAAAAGCTCAGTCTTCTGTTTGTTATCTGTCAAGTAGCCTGATAGACAAGGAGCTCTGCCCAGCTGGAACACCCGATCTTCCATCTACACTGTTTCTATTGAAAATTGTACGCCTACAAGACATCTCTGTGAGCTTATCTCATCATGTGAAGTCAAACCATCTAAAAAGTGAATTCTACAACATCAGTTTTCAGCCCACTAACCTCTGTTAAGGAATACCTCATTGGACTTTGATTTTAGACACCAGAATTCAAGTTACCCAATATTGAGTTTCCCTGTGGTCTCTGCACTGTTAAACCTTCTTTTCTGTATCACTGGCTTTACTGTCCAAGCGTGGAGGTGATGTTGCAATCCTGATCTCGCATTTGCTATGGGATTATTAATAGAAAATTAGATCATACAGAGACAGAGAGGTTGGGAAATACACCAACGCATATAAAGAGGGAAACAGAATCAAAACACCTTTTGTTTATGTGGGGGCGAGTAGCGGGTGCTAGGAGAAATTAGTGCTGTTTAAATTAAACCCCCTCCCCTCCTGTCCACAACAAATGTAATTTGTGGCTTCAATAAGGGCTGTTTCAGTACTGTGGCTGGAGCAGAAATCTAATTGAAGAGATTCAAATATAGAGTTACAGGAAGATGAAAATCAACCCAGGGACTTTGAGACTGAGCATAAAACTCAAACTACCACCCAGCCCATGTGAGCCAACTCAGCACAGACCAAGGAACAGGCACATAATTAATCAGTATTTCATTTGCTATAATTTCCCATCTGTTTAGGCAATGTTTTCACATGAGCCAATTCACACAATTTCATATCTTTTGAGCATTATGCCAAGTACAATTTCTTGCAAATTTCACACACACAGTATAATAATAATTCCTGTTAACTTTGCACAGTTTCATTTCTTGTTAGTTTTGTTTCATGCGGTGTTTTGACAGTGTCACACAATTTAATTTAATACAGAGTAGCTTCTTGTCCATTTCAGATTGCATTAGGCTCGTACAGATTTCTCGCGAGAATCTGTTTCTGTACTCTCTGTTCTTCTTTTCTCCAAAATCTTGCCCCAACTCTCCTTCCAAATGCATCTATCTCATTTTTTCTCCGCGTGTACTCCTTTTCTTTTCATTCCTCTCTTCCCATATCTTGCTCAGTCCCTCTCCATATTTGATCTGTCTCTCACTGCCTCACCTCACCCCTCTCTACATCCTGCCTCTCTTTCTCACCTCATCGTTTTCTCTCTCTCCTCTCACTCTCTCCACATTTTTATCCCCGTTTACTTTTTGTCAGTATAGTTCACGCTATCCACAATTCTTTGTCTTTATATTTTCCTGAATGTGATGCCCAAGTCCACAAGTTTATGATAACTCAAGAAAACAAATTGCATTTTTCCTTGCAGGGTTTTTCCGCGTTACTTTTTATTGATGTTTTGAACATTCCGTTCTACGATCGCGTTCATTTTCCATTAGCCAGTGTCCTCAGTGATGGCCCATATTGAATCATTCCATGGGAACAAATGATCTCCTGTACCTTGGGCAATGAGTGTTAGCAGGCAATTCAACTGTAGCGGACATCGTGGCCCAAATTGATCTTGCCCTCATCTGACTCATCACATGAATGAGATTCTCCAGCCTCCTAGCCGTGTGTTTCCCGTCAGCAGTAGGTGGCGCGTTGTTTGCTAGTGACAGGATTCTCTGATCCCGCCACTGTCAATGGAAATTCCCATTGATGTTACCCCATGCCGGCGGGAAACGCATGGGCAGGAGTGCGCTGTCAACGGGACTGTAGAATCCTGCCATGTTAATGAATAATTCGGGCCATGCACTTTCAAACAGGTAATGATCTACCGTATTCGCAGCTCACAATGCCATCTCCTCTACATTGGGGACTAAACGCAGACTGGGTGGCGACTTTGAAGAACATCTTCACTTAGTCCGCAAGCATGACCCTAACCATCCAGTCGTTTGCCATTCAAATTCGCCATCTTGCTCTCATGTTCACATTTCTGCCCGCAATCTGTTCGCCCATGCAAACTGGCGGAGCAGCGCCTCATCTTCTGATTAGGCCTTTACAGCCTTCTGGGACTCAGTGTTGAGTTCAACAGCATCAGGCCATGAACTCTGTCCTCCATTTTGATTTTCCTTTCCCTCAAGTGTCGGTCTGTATCTTGTTCTCTTTTGCTTTCAGACAGCATTCTGCTGTTTGGCTTTTACACAGTACTGACCTTTATTCTGCCACTCACAACTACTCTGAGTTAATTCTTTATTTCTCTAATACTATCATTACCAATTCCTTTGTCTTTGATTCCTTGATATTGTAATTAGACCTCTTCCTTCCTTCAACCTATCCCTGGCCTTCTCTCTTGCTCCACCAGTGCTCTCTTTCAACAGCACTCCTCCTTCGCTTCCGTTCTGAAGGAGACTCATCAGGACTTGAAACATGAGCTCTGTTTGTCTCTCCACAAATGCTACCAGACCTGCCAAGCTTTTGCAGCATTATCTGTCTTTATTTCAGATGTCCGCAGAATCTGCTTTTAGTTTAGGAGAAAAGACAATCCCTTTTGAGTCCTAACATCCCTCGTCTATTATCAGTGAATGTTCACAGCTTCAATGCCATGCTGACTGAGATCTGGCAACTCACAATATTCCTCAGAGGCCGGTGTCCCTTCACCAGATTCTCTTTTTTACCAACTCAATTCCCTTCCTCAGAGTACTTCAGGTACCCAGTCAGAACTGAGAATGTCAATAGACCTGATACTCAATATATACACAGAGGAGACTCCCTGATTGGGCAGGCAATCATTACCTCAATCAGGGAGCACATACTCCAAGGGGCCCTCCGCGTGGGCCTTGTTTAGGTCATCACACCAGATATCTGACCTGGGATCATCCTACTATTTATCTACAGAGGCACTGATAGTATTGTGGAATAATCTCATAGCTAGCACCATAACCCTAAGGCATTCTATGGTGAATCCTAAGACGTTCCATAAATATGTGAAGAGTAAAAGGATGAGATGTGAAGGAATAGGACCTATAAAAGGTGAAGGTGAGAAAGTCTGTAGTGAACCGGAAGAAATAGCAGAGGTGCTTAATGAATATTTTACCTCGGTATTCATGGTGGAAAAAGACCTGGGTGGTTGTACTACAGGATTGAGGCGGACTGAAAAGATTGAGTATGTGGACATTAAGAAAGAGGATGTGTTGGAAATTTTGAATAGCATCAAGATAGATAAGTCGCCGGGACCGGATGGGATGTACCCCAGGTTACTGTGTGAGGCGAGGAAAGAGATTGCAGAGCCTCTGGCGATGATCTTTGCATCGTCAATGGAGACGGGAGAGGTTCCGGAGGATTGGAGGATTGCGGATGCGGTTCCTATATTCAAGAAAGGGAATAGGGATAGCCCAGGAAATTACCGACCGGTAGGTCTAACCTCAGTGGTTGGTAAGTTGATGGAGAAGATCCTGAGGGACAGGATTTATGAACATTTAGAGAAGTTTAGTATGCTCAAAAGTAGTCAGCACGGCTTTGTCAAAGGCAAATCGTGCCTTACGAGCCTGGTGGAGTTCTTTGAAAATGTGACTAAACACATTGGCGAAGGGAAAGCGGTAGATGTGGTTTACATGGACTTCAGCAAGGCGGTCGATAAGGTCCCCCATACAAGACTTCTCGAGAAAGTGAGAGGGCATGGGATCCAAGGGGCTGTTGCCTTGTGGATTCAGAACTGGCTTGCCTGCAGAAGGCAGAGAGTGGTTGTAGACGGGTCTTTTTCTGAATGGAGGTCGGTCACCAGTGGAGTGCCCCAGGGATCTGTCCTGGGACACTTGCTGTTTGTCATTTTCATAAATGACCTGGATGAGAAAGTGGAGGGATGGATTGGTAAGTTTGCCGACGACACAAAGGTTGGTGGTGTTGTGGTTAGGTTGGAGGGATGTCAGAAGCTGCAGCGTGACATAGATAGGATGCAAGACTGGGCGGAGAAGTGGCAGATGGAATTCAACCCGGATAAATGTGTAGTGGTCCATTTTGGCAGGTCAAATGGGATGAAGGAATATAATATCAAGGGTAAGACTCTTATCAGTGTAGAGGATCAGAAGGACCTTGGGGTCCGGGTCCATAGGACTCTTAAATCGGCCTCGCAGGTAGAGGAGGTGGTTAAGAAGGCGTATGGTGTGCTGGCCTTCATCAATCGAGGGATTGAGCATAGGAGTCAGGAGATAATGATGCAGCTATATAAGACCCTCGTTAGTCCCCACTTGGAGTACTGTGCTCAGTTCTGGTCGCCTCATTACAGGAGGGATGTGGAAATGATTGAAAGGGTGCAGAGAAGATTTACAAGGATGTTGCCTGGATTGGTTGGCATGCCTTATGAGGATAGGCTGAGGGAGCTCGTTCTTTTCTCCTTGGAGAGATGAAGGATGAGAGGTGACCTGATTGAGGTGTACAAGATGTTGAGAGGTATAGATCGGGTGGATTCTCGGAGGCTTTTTCCCAGGGCTGAAATGGCTGCTACGAGAGGACACAGGTTTAAGGTGCTGGGGAGTAGGTGCAGAGGAGATGTCAGGGGTAAGTTTTTCTCTCAGAGGGTGGTGGGTGAGTGGAATCGGCTGCCGTCAGTGGTGGTGGAGGCAAACTCGATAGGGTCTTTTAAGAGACTTCTGGATGAGTACATGGGACTTAACAGGATTGAGGATTATAGGTAAGCCTATATATAAGCCTAGGTAGGTAGGGACATGACCGGCGCAACTTATGGGCCGAAGGGCCAGTTTGTGCTGTATTTTTTCTATGTTCTATGTTCTATAATGCATTGGTCCAGCGAGGGCTGCCAAACACTTGCCCTGAATAATTAACCAGCTTGCCTTTGCCCTGTGTAACATTGGTCTTGCGCTTGTCATGGAAACATAGAAACAAAGAAACTAGAAGCAGGAGTAGGACATTTAGCCCTTCGAGCGTGCTCTACCATTCATTTTGATCATGGCTGATCATCAAATTCAATATCCTGATCCCCACTTCCACCCATATCGCTTGATCCCATTAGCTTCAGGAGCTATATCTAATTTCTTCTTGAAATCACACAACGTTTTGGCCTCAGCTACTTTCTGTTCGTGAATTCCATACATTCACCACCCTCTGGGTGAAGAAATTTCTCATCATCATCATCCTCAGAATAAAGGCAGAAGTAGCTTCCACCTTTCCTGAGTTTCTCTGTGCTTTCTCTCTAGCCTCCTCCAGCTCCAAATTAGACACCCACTGCCCAAAGAATGTGGCTGCAAAATTAGACTCAGTAGCAGCACAGATGTTGAAAGTGGAAGCCACTCTGGTTGCAGCCACCTCTGGCCTGCTGTGTGCTGTGTGATGTTTGGAAAGGTACCAGTGCAGGTGTGTTTGCATAATGGTGAGATCACTTAGTGCCTACTGGTGATTTGACTCTAACTCTGCTATTTTGGACTGTGCAGGTCCTGTTAATGCCCTGTTAATGCCCTCTCTTGAAGACTCTTATCCAAACATGTGCTCAGCTGCATGTGGGACCTCCCGACCAACATTATTGAAAAGGAATAGCATGAAACTTCCAGCTAATGTAGAGCAGTACTGTGGCACAGTGGTTAGCACTGCTGCCTCACAGCGCCAGGGACCCGGGTTCAATTCACAACTTGGGTCACTGTGTTCTCCACCTGTCTGCATGGGTTTCCTCTGGGGGCTCTGGTATCCTCCCATTGCTTCAAAAGATGCGCTGGTTATGTGCATTGGCCATGCTAAGTTCTCCCTTAGTGTACCCGAACAGGTGCCAGAGTGACGAGGGGATTTTTACAGTAACTTCATTGCAGTGTTAATGTAAGGCTACCTGTGACACTAATCAATAAACTTAATGTGTTTTTGACTTTATTTTCTGCTGGACAGTTAGTGCAAATGTTCAAACCCACATTGTTGGAGGAACTCTCAAAGCTTGCTACAATCGAAAAGGAGCAGCGCTGGATTTTTCCAAAGAGTTGGGTAGAGTTTGAAGGTGGCCTGCCTCACTCATGGGTTATCGTAGGGGTCCCTCGTGGGCTGCAGAATGACAGGGAGGTGGGGCATAGACAGGTGTAGCAGTGGAAGCAGAGCCTCAATAAATGGTTGTATTCACCTACAATATTTAAAGATTCAGAGCGCACCTCTCCCATTTGCACAGTGCCTGATCGAGGAACCAGGCATCTGAAAGTGTATGTGTGGTGTTGATGGTCGTGGGCCACTTCTGTTCTTGCTGCTGGCACTCATCATCCCCTCCTCGCAACTCCCATCCCGCATTTCCTGCCAGGACTCACCCGTACCTTGGCCACTCCTCAATCCAAGGCCTCAGGTGGCTATAGTACCGGCAGCAGCCAGTGCCTCCCCGGACCACTGCTGAGTACAGATTCTGATTGGTCAGCAGCTCTCAGTAGGCAGACTACCACCTGGGGGTCCTTGATTTTGGGGGAAGGTCCACTCTTGACCTGGTAAGTGCCTGTGTGGCACAAGACACAGAAGCCTTTTCGATAAGGGACAACACAGGCATCCATGTTGAAGAAGAGTCATATAGCACTCAAAATGTTAACTCTGCTTCACTGTCCTCAGATGCTGCCTGACCTGCTGAGCATTTTTCACACTTTGTGTTTTCATTAAACAGGGCACTCTAGCCAGCAGCCGAGATTTACATCATTTTCACAAGATTCCACTCAAGGTCTCTCCTTTTCAGTTCCTGAACTAAAGCTCCAGTGTCACAACAGAGAACCTGAGAGCCTTCTGACTGGTCTTCAGCTTCACTTCAACTCCATTCCATTCCTTTCTTTGAGAAAGGTTGGGAGCAGTTAGCTATATGCCAGAAATGAAATAAATTCTGATCTCTGAGTAGGTTTGATAGCTTTTAGTCAGCCATGGAGATGTCAGCATTGTAATGTTAAAACTGTATTTTCCATCCCTAATTGCCCCTTAGAAGGAGGCAGTAAGCCATCTTCTTGAAGTGCAGCAGTCCTTGTTCTGTAGGTACAGCCACAGTGCTGTTAGGGTTTCAGGATATTTCCAGAACAGCAATATATTTTCAAGTCAGTGCGGAGTGTTGTTTTGAGGAGAACTTGCAGGTGATGGTGTTCTCATGCATCTGCTATCCTTGTCATATTAGGTGGTAGCAATCATTGTCATAGAGTCACAGAATCATGGAATCCCGACCGTGCAGGAGGAGGCCATTCAGCCCATCGAGTCTGCACCAACAACAATCCCACATTGGCCCTATCCCCATAATCCACATATTTATCCCTCTAATCCCTCTAATCTACACATCCCGGGACACTAAGGGCCAATTTAGCATGGCCAATGCACCTAACCTGCACATCTTTGGGTATTGAGTTTGGAAAGTTCTGTCAAAGGAGCCTGGGTGAGTTCCTGCTGTTCATCTTGTAGATGGTACACACAGCTGTTACCATGTGTCAATGGTTGAGGGAGTGAATGTTTAAGGTGGTGGATGGGGTGACGATCAAGAAATTGCTTTGTTCTGGATCATGTTCAGATTCTTGTGTGTTGTTGGAGCTGCACTTACTCAGGGCAAGTGAAGATTATTCCATCACCCTCCTGACTTGTAACTTGTAGATGGTCGAAAGGCTTTGTGAAGTCAGGGGGTGAGTGACTCATTGAAAAACCCCCAGCCTCTGACCTGCTCTTGTAGTCCCAATAGCCAGAATGTTCCAGCCCCCTTGCCGCAGGTCTGTAAGCCAACGAAATCTCCATTCACATCGGTGCAGGCCTGATGGGCCGAATGGATTCTTTCTGCACTGTAGGGATTCTATGATTCTATGAAAATTAATGATTGTTTGAGTACCGTAATGAAAATGGAAGTATCTCTTTGACAATTGACAATCTAAGATTTTGTTTCAAGTAAAAGCTTGGGCATGCAAAGCGTGGAATAAGAATTTATATATCATTGCTGAAGTTGGCCTTTTCACCATGATCATAATTAAATTGCCTGAGAGTTAAGGATCACTCACGACTGGAAGATTGTGCAGCGTGGGTCCTTTATGTCTGTTCTGTGTGTCTAAAAATACAATGCTGACTTAACTCAGCGAAATAACTCCACAGCACGACGGCACTTGTGGATTAGACCCAGAGGGGACCTAATCTAATTTATAGTTCAGCCTCAGGCAACACATCCAGCTTTTTGCAGGATGCTTTTTGATTCTTACCATTTAGCTGTGCTCCACAGAAATTACCAACACAAGTTTTTTAAATTAACTGTAAGTAAACTAAATGTACCATAGTTAATCCCCGTTCCCTCAGATCCCTTTCCTCTCCTGAACATATTAATTCTTGCTCTGATTCAATTCCATGGCAGGCCTCCAATGCTTATTCTTCATGTGTGATCTTGGATAATGAGCTGGGGCTTGAAATAAACTAGAACCAAAGGCATCACGTAAAGAACAAAAAAAATTACAACACAGGAACAGGACCTTCGGCCCTCCAAGCCTGCACCGACCATGCTGCCCGACTGAACTAAAATCCCCTACCCTTCCGGGGACCATTCCCATCCTATTCATGTAATTGTCAAGACGCCCCTTAAAAGTCACGATCGTATCTGCTTCCACTACCTCCCCCGGCAGCGAGTTCCTCCCTTCACTTTTTGATCTTGCACATAGACTTAGAAATCTGAATTTTCTGACTAGACTGGCATTGTTTAAGCTGCGGATAACCAATGGGTTAAAAGCAGTAAGATGGCACCATTCGGAAAATTTAGGGTAACACATGCCATAATTGACAATCCAGTCTTGTTCCGATGGGGTACATTTTCCAGTTCAGCCGGCTGCCGAATCATCGCAGGTGGGACAGAAAATTTGACGGATCACTGGAAGATCCATTGACTTTGGGCAGGAACTTTCTGTCTCGGGGTGGGCGGGACTGGAATATCCCGCCCAATGTATGGATTTCTTTCCACTGTGAATTCCTGTTAATTCCCTAGTGGGACAGGAAAGGAAGCAAGTATTTTCTGAGAGAAATAAAGAGAAGGCCTTGTGCCTCAGAACATCCCAAAGTGCTTTAGAATGAACTAAATCCTCTTTAAGTGTAAACAATGTTGTAATGTAAGAAGTTAGCTGGTCACTGATCCATGCAGTAAATACAAGTGGAGGCAATGGCCTGGTGGTATTTTCGCTAGACTATTGATCCAGAAACTCAACTAATGTTCTGGGGACCCAGGTTCGAAACCGGGTCCCCAGAACAGATGGTGGAATTTGAATTCAATAAAAAATATCTGAAATTAAGAATCTACTGGTGACCATGAAACCATTGTCCATAAAACCAGAAAAAATCCATCTGGCTCACTAGTGTCCATTAGGAAAGAAAATCTGGCCTACACGTGACTCCAGAGCCAGAGCAATGTGGCAGATTCTCAACTGCCCTCCAAGGGCAACTAGGGATGAGCAATAAATGCTGGCCAGCCAGTCATGCCCAAGTCTCATGAATGAATTAAAAGAACATTGATATTACAGCCTGCCTGCTCACCAAGGTAAAAGGATGCCTTGTTACTCTGCGTATGATGCATAACCGACTACACAAAATCTATCAAAATCAGCTCGCTACCTTTAGATCCCAGAAAAAGAAACAATTTTCTACTATTTGCCCACTATTGAGTGAGATTTGGGGGAGGGTAGTTGTTCAGGAAAGATTTCTGAACTCTGCACCTTCACTTTGCTTGGGGTACATCAGTGGATGCTCTCATTTTTTGAGCATGATCTACTTCATCTTTCCCTTTCTTATTTAACTTCTGGGTTTTTGTCCAGTGATTTGGCTGGAGAGGAACCATCTGTGCAGGTGATATTAGGCCCTGAATTTGCTCAAGGGCACAAAGAGAATCTCTTTTACTTATCCGAGCAGAATCATTTAGCAAATGAAGCTAAATGATTCTGAACAGCAGACAATACAAATTGCCACGAGGCAGCAGTTTAACTAAAATAAAATCATTTTCGTGAGGCAGAAAAACATATCAGGTTTGCCATTCCAACTTCCATCACTCTCCATTGCAATCTTTCTTATTGCTCTATCTTGTAACAGCATTATTATGGTCATTGACTTTCATCTCATTATCTTTCTGAGTTCTAAAGAGTGAGATCTACACACTCATCCTAACTTTGTTGAGATTAAGACTCTTCTCCACCTCCGACTCTTCCCTCATTCCTTCCCGAATGTTGCATTCTGCCTTGCTCTCACACAATCAAAATCGTTTAAATGCAAGGTTAGTTTAAGTTTATTATTAGAATCACAAGTAGGCTTACATTAACATTGCAATGAAGTTACTGTGAAAATCCCCTAGTCGCCACACTCCAGCGGGTACACTGAGAGAGAACTTAGCATGGCCAACGCACCTAACCAGCACGCCTTTCGGAGTATTGGAAGAAACCAGAGCACCCGGAGGAAACCCACGCAGAAAGAGGGAAAGCATGCAAACTCTGCAGACAAGCCGGGAATCGAACCCGGCTCCCTGGCGCTATAAGGCAGCAATGCTTACCACTGCCCCATTAGTGACACTCAACCAATTCTTATTGATTCATCTCAAATTCTCAGCCTCAGTTCGACCTGCACAGTAACCAATGTTGCCTCCCCTTGGGTCCTCTGCGAACAAACTGTAGCTTTTCCTGTGTGTTGTATTTAATAAAGAGGAAGAAAGAATTTCTCAGATGTATTGCCTTTCTTATTTGCCAAACCTACAACTAATTAAGTATTTTTGAAGTATAGTCACTGCTGTGATGTGGAAAATGCAGTAGCCAATGCGGTGGAGATGGCCTCGTGGTATTATCGCTATATTATTAATCCAGAAACTCAGCTAATTCTGGGGACCCAGGTTCGAATCCCGCCACGCCAGATGGTGGAATTTGAATTCAATTTTAAAAATTGGTAATTAAGAATCTACTGATGGCCATGAAACCATTGTCAATTGTTGGAAAAACCCATCTGGTTCACTAATGTCCTTTAGGGAAGGAAATCTTCCGTCCTTACCCGGTCTGGCCTACATGTGGCTCCAGAGCCCACAGCTATATAGTTGACTTTCAACTGCCCTCAGGCAATGAGGGATGGGCAATAAATGCTGACCAGCCAGCGACGCCCATGTCCCATTAATTTATTTTGAAAAAGTGACACAGAGAAGGTCTCACAAGCAGCAATCTGATCATCCATTGAAGCATTGTTGATTGAGGGATACATATTGGCAGCAATAACCCACCCCATTCTCCCAGCCGAATGACCTGCTTCTGCACTGTATTAATCAATATAACAAAAGCAAAACACTGCAGATGCTGGAATCTGAAACAAAAACAGAAAATGCTGGAAAATCTCAGCAGGTCTGACAGCATCTGTGGAGAGCCAACATTTCGAGTCTGGATGATCCTTCGTCAGAGCTTTATTATTTAATGATAAGATTACTCTGCTCTATTTTGAAATAGTGCCGTGGGATCTTTGACATCCACCTGAGGGAGCAGATGAGGCCTTAGTCTTATCTCTGAAAGATAAAGCCTTCATAGATGTGAGAGTGCTACCAAGTGAGACATAGCTGGCACTACAGTTCTATCTTCTTTTACTCGAGATTAAGCTGAACAGGAAGGGGAATAGAGAAACAGACAAGGGGATAGTGAGAAGAAGGCTAACTGTTTCTGCAGTTACCCCCCTCAGGCAATGCTGCGGCTGCTAATTAAACTCCGCCAGGCTTATTCGCAAGCAGGTGGAGTCACACCAGTTTTGTCACAAAAATCTGAAACGTCCTTGTGCAGGTCAATCATGTGACCTGTTGTTCGCAACAAGGGCCTTAAATATGACACGGCTTGTTATATATTGCTATACAACATTTGAATTATTAAAGGGCATTATCACATCTCAATCTCTTCACACAACGAACTACTTTTGGATTGCAATGTGCGTAATTAAGGTCACAAATTCAGCTGTTGTTTCTGCACAACCCTCGTTCCAGAGAAGATTGGAATGAAGATCAATCTTTTCCTTTGGGATTGAAACAGGGGGGTTGTTTGGGGCACAGGGGGAGTTCCCTATTCTTCTTTGCCTGGCGCTCTGAGATCTTTACTGAGTTCCCAAAATATTAAATCCGGCCTTTATATATTGGCTTATCCAAAGCACAGCACCGCCAACAGGAATCCTCCAGTACTACATTGTGTTGGCCCAGGTTTGTATGTTTAAATCTTCGGCCTAAATCTTCTTATTGGCAAATATGATGGACAAAGGTCTGTTGACTGTGTTGGGGGGGAGGGAGGGAAGGGGGTGGGAGGGAGTGGTTTGAGGAGGGGACTGGATCGAAAAATCCCATCTTTCGTGTCAGGCTTCGCTTCAAAACCTCAAGATTTTGCTGAACTGAACGTCTCACCAACTTAACCTCACTGAATCAGAGATTAAACTTAAATCACAGTATCTGTACTAAGTATTTATTGGCCAGAGTTTTACCCTCTGCCCAGTTGGTTTTGAGGCACAGTGGGGAGGTGGTGGGTGGAGTGTGAAATAGTAAGGAATTAATTCAATCTGGGATCCTACCCACCTCAAACCAAAAGCAATTTGGCTGTGGGGCAGGCAGGGCCTCAGGAGGGAAGATCACTTCTGCCCCAGTTAAGGCCCTTGAGCAGCTATTTTGTTGCCACTGAAGGACCTTTTCGCACCAAGTCTCAATTCTTAGGTTGGCGGGCAAAGAACAGATCAAAGGGGAAAGAGAAAATGACCAAACCTACAGCTCCGGCAGGAAGGGAGCGTGTGCTTCAATTAGAAACCCCCTTCTGACCAGGGGTATCCTCCCCTTACAAACCTCTAGGCGTCCCCTACCCCCCTTTCCCAAGATCCCTGCCACTTACTTTCACTCTGGCTCCCTGCAGATAGTTCCAGGCATGTCACTGCAGTGCCTCTTCCAGCCATTGCAGCGCTGGTTCTGGAGGGGACTGTGAGCTGCCAGCCAATTTGATTGGCAACTTTCCAAGGTGTGACTTCCATTCTCACTTGGGCGGAGATCCCGCCTTCTGCTGGCCAACGTTCATTCGTGTGTGAAATGGCATTTGCCTGTCAAAGTCGGGTGGGAATGTGTTCCTCAGAATTCAGGCCACTGACTGACAGCAAAAAAATTAAGCAAAAACAGAAGATTACTGGAAATCCTCAGTAGGTTTGACAACATCAGTGAAGATGGGGAAGCGTTACTGTTTCAGGTCTGTGATCTTTCATCAGAACCCTTGTATCATTGAGCGGCATGTTGGCATAATTGCTAGCACTGCTGCCTCACAGCGCCAGGGACTCGGGTTCAATTCCTGGCTTGGGGTCACTGTTTGTGTGGAGTTTGCACTTTCTCCCCGTGTCTGTGTGGGTTTCCTCCGGGTGCTCCGGTTTCCTCCCACAGTCCAAAGATGTGTGGGTTAGGTTGATTGGCCATGCTAAATTGACCCGAGTGTCAGGGGGATTAGCAGGATAAATATGTGGAGTTACGGGAATAGGGTCTGAGTGGGATTGATGTTTCATAGAGAATCCCTACAGTGCAGAGGGAGGCCATTTGACCCATCGAGTCTGTACTGACCACAATCCCACCCAGGCCCTACTCCCATAACCTCACATATTTACCCTGTTAATCCCCCTGCCACTAGAGTCAATTTAGCATGGCCAATCAACCTAACATGCACATCTTTGGATTTTGGACCTTATGCAGGCTCGATGGACTGAATGGCCTCCTTCTGCACTGTAGGGATTCTATGATTCTATGAAATGTTGTTTGATAGCAAAAAATAAATTTGGGGAGAAAATTCAATAAGGCCCCAAAACAGGCTTGGTGATGGCAAATGTGAGGCAACCTATGTTCTTTCAATCTGAGGCATGCAGCATGCACATTTCCCAGTTTGCAGTCAGCACCAGGAGTGTTGGTGAGAGGCTGCATGTCTATGTGAGTGGCAGGGGGTGGGGATTTTGGGAGGTCAAAATGCTGGCATTTGATAAGGTGCCACACAAGAGACTGATCCAGAAGGTTAGATCTCAAGGTGTTCGGGGTAGTGTAGTAGCTTGGATGGAGGATTGGCTGACTGATAGAAAGCAGAGGGTTGGGATAAATGGGTTCTTCTCCAGTTGGTGATCTGTAACTAGTGGGGTCCCGCAGGGTGCAATCCTCAGCATAACTATTTACAATCTGTATCAATGATCTACAAGCAGGGATAGAGTGTAACATGGGGAAATTTGCTGGTGACATGAAAATAGGTGGGAAAGCAGGCTGTGATGAGGAGATTGAAAAGTTTGCAAATGGATATTGACAGGATAGGAGAATGGGCCAGAATCTGGCAGATGGAGCTTAACGTGGATAAATGTGAGGTTATCCATTTTAGCCAGAAAAATAAAAGGGCAAATTGCTATTTAAATGGGAAATAGATTTGAAAGGTGTCTGTGTAAAGGGACCTGGGTGTCCCTGTGCATGAGTCTCAGGAAGTGGGTATGCAGGTGCAGAATGTTATAAGGAAGGCAAGTGGAATCTTGGCATTTATTGCAAAGGGTCTAGAGTATAAAAGTAGAAAAGTGTTGCTACCATTATATAAAGCATTGGTGAGATCACACTTGGAGTATTGTGTTCAGTTTTGGTCACCTTTGATTTGATTTGATTTATTATTGTTACATGTATTAACATAGAGTGAAAAGTATTGTTTCTTGCGTGCTATACAGACAAAGCATACCATTCATAGAGAAAGAAACTAGAGAGTGCAGAATGTAGTGTTACAGTCATAGCTATGATGTAGAGAAAGATCAACTTAATGCAAAGTAAGTCAATTCAAAAGTCTGATGGCAGCAGGGAAGAAGCTGTTCTTGAGTTGGTTGGTACGTGTCCTCAGACTTTTGTATCTTTTTCCTGACGGGAGAAGATGGCAGAGAGAATGTCCAGGGTGCGTGGGGTCCTTGATTATGCTGGCTGCTTTGCCGAGGCAGCGGGAAGTGTAGACAGAGTCAATGGATAGGAGGCTGGTTTGCGTGATGGATTGGGAGGCTGGTTTGCGTGATGGATTGGGCTACAATCACGACCTTTTGTAGTTCCTTGCCGTCTTGGGCAGAGCAGGAGCCATACCAAGCTGTGATACAACCAGAAAGAATGCTTTCTATGGTGCACTTTCTTTGAGGAAAGGTGTGGTGGCACTGGAGGCGGTTCAGAAGAGGTTCACGAGATTGATTCCAGGTTTGAAGGGGCTGTCGTATGAGGAGCTGTTGTGTGGCTTGGACTCATACTCGCTGAAGTACAGAATAATGAGGGGAGATTTGATTGAGGTATATAAAATACTCAACGGGATTGGTAAAATAAATGTTAACCAAATGTTCCCCCTTCTAGAACAGTCTAAGACGAGTGGTCACAGTTGTAGAATAAGAGGGGGGTGGTTCAAGACAGAGATAAGGAGAAGCTACTTCTCACAGAGGGTTGTGAATCTATGGAACTCATTGTCCCAGAGTGCAGTGAATGCAGAATCAATCAATGGATTCGAGAAAGAGATAGATAAATATTTGATCAAAAGCCGGATAAAGGGCGATGGGGAAAAGGCAGAGAAGTGGAGTTAGGATCAGATGGAGATCAGCCATGATCATATAGAATGGCAGAGTGGGCTCGAAGGGCTGAATTGCCTATTCTCGCTCCTAGTTTCTATGTTCCTATGTCCTATGTTCCTATCACTCAAGATGTGGAGATGCCAGCGTTGGACTGGGGTAAACACAGTAAGAAGTCTAACAACACCAGGTTAAAGTCCAACAGGTTTATTTGGTAGCAAAAGCCACTAGCTTTCAGAACAGGCTGTCCCTTCGTCAACGTCCCTTCATCGACGAAGGGACAGCCTGTTCCGAAAGCTAGTGGCTTTTGCTACTAAATAAACCAATTGGACTTTAACCTGGTGTTGTTAGACTTCTTACTGTGTTTTCCCATCACTCAAGTCCAGACTGCACTTCTTATTTTGACCTTATTGAAACATATAGGTTCCTGGGGGACTTGATAGGGTGGACACTAGGTGATGCTTCCTCTTGTGGGAGAGACTTGATCTGGGAATAAAGTTTAAAAATAAGAGGTCACCCTTTTAAGTTGGAGATGAGGAAAATATTTTTCTCTCAGTGTGTCGTTGGAATGCAGAGTTCTCTTCCACAGGAAGCAGTGGAGACTGGGTCATTGAATTTATTCAAGGCTAAATGAAGTAGATTTTTGATAGGCAGGGAGCCAAAGGTTATTCCAATAACCCTGCAGGTCAATGCCAGCAGTGTACCCACCAGGACCTGGATGCAGAGCCGCAAGAACCTTCATTACCTCATATGAATGGTCGAGGTTAGTTAATGCGTCTTCAAATGCCACATTCCACTCCCTGCACCATTAGTCTCAAACTGTCAATTCACCCCACCCCCACCACTCACCTACCAACAACCTTCATCAATCACAACTCATAGTTTTACATCAGTCTCGTGTGTTTAACATTGCTGCAAGCCTGACACCCACACATCGCAGCCGGCACACACTACCAGCCGTTCACCAAAACAGCCACATCACCCAAATATATTGCACCAGATTCACTGATCCACTCCCCTCGCTCTCGCAGGGCAAGGCAGTGTACATCCACAGGCAGCAGCTCCTCAACCCAATAGAGGTGGTTGTTTTCACCATCATTGGAGTGTCTACATAAGAACATAAGAACATAAGAAATAGGAGCAGGAGTAGGCCATCTAGCCCCTCGAGCCTGCCCCGCCATTCAATAAGATCATGGCTGATCTGACGTGGATCAGTACCACTTACCCGCCTGATCCCCATAACCCTTAATTCCCTTACCGATCAGGAATCCATCCATCCGCGTTTTAAACATATTCAGCGAGGTAGCCTCCACCACCTCAGTGGGCAGAGAATTCCAGAGATTCACCACCCTCTGGGAGAAGAAGTTCCTCCTCAACTCTGTCTTAAACCGACCCCCTACCTCTACTACTGAGGCTATGGCCAGAGTTGAGTTGGAAATGCCATTACTGGCGAACTGCAGTCTGAAGCTGAGACTTCCGGGCTTAGTGTGGCTCAGGATCATTGTGGAGGGCAATCTGCCATCTCCCCAACTGGACATCACCAGTCTTTGACCAGCCATGCTGCAACCCCCAAGCATTGTGTAGGAAAACTATGACAGGCAATGGCAGGTATTGGGAGGATGCAAAAGGGTAATTAATTGACTGTTGTATGGAATACTGGATAGTTTGTTGGATAAATTTGGTTTATAATGTTTGTTTTGTGGTAGTTTTGATTTGACTATGTGGCCAAGAGAATGTTGTGGTTGTCTGTACAGGGAAAGTTGTTAAATGGAGAAGGGATCATGTTCATCATCCTCTTCCGTCATCTCCTCTTCAGCCTCCTCCACCTCCTCTTCCTCCTCCTCCACCTCCTCTTCATTCTCCTCCACCTCCTCTTCCTCCTCCTCCTCCATATCCTCCTCCATCTTCTCTTCATATCCCTAATTGCCCTTGAATTGAGTGATTTGCTGGGCCATTTCAGAGGGCATTTAAGAGTCAACCACATTGCTGTGGATCTGGAGTCACACATAGGCCAGACCAGGTGAGGATGGCAGATTTCCTTCCTGAACGGACATTAATGAATCAGGTGGGTTTTTATGACAATTGATAATGATTTAATGGTAAATAAAGAGAAAATGCTGGATAAACGCAGCAGGTTTGGCAGCATCTATGGAGTTTAAGTTTAGATTTATTTATTAGTGTCACAGGTAGGCTTACATTAACACTGCAATGAAGTTACTGTGAAAATTAGGTACGCTGAGGGGGAATTTAGCATGGCCAATGCACCTAACCAGCACGTCTTTCGGAGAGTTAATGCTTCGAGTCTAAATGACCCATTGAATCCTGAAGTGCAGTCTGGCTTTAATCAATGATGGGTAACCTAAGCTAATGAGTAGGCCGCATGAGTGGCCCTCCTTCATCTCAGTGGGCCACAAGATTGAAATCAGGCTTGTTCACTAACCATGACCTAATGAATAAGATACATGCCGAATATTTCATAATGAGTTATGGAAAATGACCTGGTTTCATGGTCATTATTAGACTTATAAGTCCAGCTTTTATTGAATTCAAACTAGACCATCTGCCGTGGTGGGATTCAAACCCGGTTCCACAAAGCATTACCCTGAGTCTCTACATTATTAATCCAGTGACACTACTCCACAATACTCCTGCCTCACAGCGCCAGGGACCTGGGTTCGAGTCCCGGCTTGGGTCACTGTCTGTGCGGAGTCTGCACGTTCTCCCCGTATCTGCATGGGTTTCCTCCGGGTGCTCCAGTTTCCCCCCACAGTCCGAAAGACGTGCTGGTTAGGTGCATTGGCCATGCTAAATTCTCCCTTAGTGTACCCGAACAGGCACCGGAATGTGGCGACTAGGGGATCTTCACAGTAACTTCATTGCAGTGTTAATGTAAGCCTACTTGTGACTAATAAATAAACCTTACTTACTTACAACTGCCTCCAGTGGGGTGTCTTTCCTGCTGCTGAATACTTGGTGAGCTCTGTAAGGTTATGAGTGGGAATTAGCTGGAGCATTGAGGTTGAAAATGGCACTGGCTGATGTCAGAATCTGCCGAGGCTGTTTATTTCTGACGGGGGCCCCTTCCACCTGCACTGATGCCTCCCTCAAAGTGACATCTGGCACAGCTTATGGAGCCAAATCGTACAGCCTACACCTCGCAGTGATGAAGATCCGGCCAACGAATCTCAAGAAAGTAACTTCGGAAAAGCAATGTCTTTTCAGTAGCAGGAGCAGTAGGCATTGCGAAAGATGGATGAGCTGTCACCTAATCCCTGCAGTAGCTGCTTCCACACCAGATGGAGTGGCACACCTGTAAACGTTACTGTCTGAAAATCTTCCCTGGAGCCAGTACGGTTTTAAAAACCCCGCAGTCTGGCATTGGTATTACTGCTTTATAGAGCAGACATTAACTCCTGTGCTGATCAGACCAGAACTCATGATCATCTCAACTAAGTGTCACCAAACCATCTATAAGTTTACTGACTTTCAATTCAAAGAAGTTAAAGAATTGTTAAAAACAACAACTTACCCATAAAAATAAATTCAAAGCCAACTTCCAACAGAAAGAGAAGATTAGAGAAGGCGACAGAATGCTTGGTTGAAAGGATGTGTTTCAAGTAGGTTTTGAATGGTGAAAGGAGATGAGGAGGTTAGCAATTGAAGTGCAAGATGTAGGCTGGGGGGAGTAAAGCCATCATCATCAACAATGAGCCAAAGGGATAGGAGAGTGCCCAGAAGAATTATTACTGGTGAGGATATAAGGGGGCTGGAGAGTTGGTATTTTTTTAAAGTTTATTTATTAGTGTCACAAATAGGCTTATATTAACACTGCAATGAAGTTACTGTGAAAATCCCCTCGTCACCACACTCCAGCGCCTGTTCACCTACACTGAGGGAGAATTTAGCATGATGGATGCACTAACCAGCACGTCTTTCGGACTGAGAGGAAACTGGAGCACCCGGAGGAAACCCACACAGGTAAGGGGAGAACGTGCAAACCCCACACTCCCAAAGAGCTGGGAATTGAACCTGGGTCCCTGGCGCTATGAGGCAGCAGTGCTAACCACTGTACCACCGTGCCAGCCCATGTGGGATAAGATCATAGCGAGAGACAAAAACATAGGTATGGATTTCAGGTGTATCACATTTAGTGACAGGAGTCAAAGTAGATGTCATTAGCAGGTAGGACAAAATGTGGGATAGGAAATGGCCTGTCATATTTTTGGTTGGTATTTAGTTGATATTTATGGTGTTCTCTGAAAGTGTCAACACAAGTGCATAAGGTGATCAAGAAGGCCTATGGCATGCTTGCCTTCATCAGTCGGGGCATACAGTATAAAAATTCTCGGCGGGGGTCTGTGTGGCTAGCCTGGGACTCTAACTTGGTACGGTACTGACTTTTGGCATCTTCGATGGATCTCCTCACATCATATCGGGCTTTCTTGTATAGGTCAGGGTCGCCTGACTTGAATGCCTCAGACTTGGACTTCAGCAAGCAGTGGATATCCCTGTTCATCCATGGTTTCCAGTTGGAAAACACATGTATTTGCTTCTTTGGTACACTGTCTTCTACACACTTACTAATGAAGTCAGTTACTGTGGTGGCGTACTCGTTCAGGCTGGTCGCAGAGTTTTTAAATGCTGACCAGTCCACTGACTCAAAGCAGTCCCGTAGGAGATCATCCGATTCCTCAGACCAGTCGGTGCAGATCAATGGGCCGAATGGCCTCCTTCTGCACTGTAGGAATTCTATGATTCTATGAACATTGCACAACTTTTTTGATGGATTCTCCCTTTCTAGTTTTTGCTTGTAAGCCGGGAGCAGGAGCACAGCCTTGTGGTCTGATTTGACAAAGTGTGGGCGGGCGATAGCGTGGTAGGAATGTTTGATATTTGTGTAGCAGTGGTCTAGAATGTTTGGGCCTCTGGTAGAACAGGAGACGTGTTGGTGGTATCTTGGTAGGACGCTTATGAGCTTGGCCTGATTGAAGTCCCCGGCCATGATGACCAAGGCCTCAGGATGTTTCGGCTCGAGGCTATTTATAGTGGTAATGTAAAGGGATTTGGGACACCCTGTGGTTGTTTTTTTTTTGCAAAGGCACATGTAGTATTGAGAATCGGGTTACATGTATGGACTACTGTTGATGTAATAGATAAACAAGATTTTGATGATCATAACTGGTCTGTATAAAAGTTGTTTCCTTACATAGGATACCAATGAAAAATGAATGTAGAAGATAGAAATGCGGTAAAAATGAGATATTGAATAAATAAATAACAATAAATTAGAGCAAGCAAGCATAGTGAGGGGTAAATATATAAAGGGCAAATAAAATATACACAATGAGTGGTGTTGGCTTGGGGTGGGGGGGGGTGGGTGGGGGTGTTCTCTGTGGACACCCTGCATTATGAAATATAAATATGCACCTTTTTTTCCTTTCTTTCCTGCTCTGTGTTCTAGTGAGCTCTGAGAAGGGTTAAAGTACAAAGCTCATTATTATAAAGTTCCTTCCCAAGTACTTCCAGCATGATTTTCTCTTGCTTAATAAATGCCATCAGTCGGTGGAACTGGCTTTTGTGATTGTGTTGTTTTTTAAATGTTTACTTATTATTTGAAATCTGTTTGATTGGCTAATTTGGACTATCAACATGGGAGTGGCCAATCGCAGACAAGAAGACAAAATGAATGAGAGTGACCTCCATTGGGTCATTTTGAAATGTCTTTGTGGATGGCAACCATATTGATTCAAAATGGCAAACTTATTCATCCAAAATGGCAACCATATTGATTCAAAATGGCAACTTATTGATCCAAGATGGCAACCTTATTGATCCAAGATGGCAACCATATTGATTGAAAATGGCAACCATATTGATCCAATACCCTAATTTATTTGTTGCATTTTGTTAATGGTAGGAATTTCAGATGTTTATGTTCATTTGAATTTTCGACTGATCAATCCCTCTTCAATTCTCACTTTCAACCAAAATTTCAAATATATGGAATTCCTTCCCACCCTCAATTTTCTCCTCCAATAGATTTAAAAACTTACACTTTTGTGAGTTGGGGGTTGGGGGTTGGGGTCGGGGGTCAGGGAATGTGAGGAAGAGCTCTGCTTGGGAAATTAGATTGTAAAGGTTTCTCACAAGCCCTGTTGACATTAACACCAGATTTCCCGACTGACAGCCAGCCAGATTGACAGGCCACCCTGCCTGATAGGCAGGAAATCCTGTGGCACTGGGCAACAGTCAAGAAGCAGAGAGGATGGAGGGAATGAGGTAACGATCTTGGAGGGGGGGAGAGAATGTGACCATCGGAGGGTGAGAGGAGAAATCATGGTTGTTAAATCTGGAAGTGATCAGTTTGGGATTGCGTTTGACAATTTTAAACTTTTTATTCCTCACCTGGACCTAACCCACCATTCTCCCACATTGTTAACCGTCCGACTTTTCAGCTGTTAACTCTTCATTGAGGTTTCTCAATTTACAAAGAACATCACTATGTAGCAGACTATTCGATCGAGAGAAAATGAATGAGTAATCTGTAACTGTTTGGTGCCTTTAACATGGTCCAACATCCCAGGGCACTTCATGGGAGCGTTATCGAAAACGTTGGGCAAGAAGCCACCTAAAGCAATACTGGGGCAGAAAGACAAAAACTTAGTTAAGGAGGCAGGTTTTTAAGAAGTGCCTTATAGGAGGAGAGAGAGCAAAAGAGGCAGAGAGGTTCAGGGAGGTCAATCCAAGGCTTAATGTCGAGGCAGTTGAAAGTATGGATCCCAAGGGTGGAATGATTAAAATCAGGGATGGTCAAGAAGCCAGAATTGGAGGAGTGTATTGATCTCAAAGGCCTGTAAGACCGGAGGAGGCTTCAGAGTTAGGGAAGGATGGAAGCATGAAAAGAATGGCGGGGAATTTTAAACTGAGGCATTGCGAGACTGGGACCCAATGTAGGTCAGAGAACATGTATGAACAGGGCATCATGTAAGTGAGGACACAGGCAGCCAAGTTTTGCACGGTGTCAAGTTTACAGAGGCCAAAAGATGGGAAGCCATCCAGGAGAGCATTTAATGTAAAGGTCCAGGCTTAACAAAAACATAGATGAGTGTTTCAGGAGCAGATGAGTTGAAATAGAAGTGGATCCAAGCAACATTATGGAGGCAGTCTTATTGGTAGTGTAGATTCTGATCTTGTCAGATTCTGACCTTGGAGTCAAATATGACACTAGGTTTGAGAATGGTCTCATTAAGCTTTGGCAGTTGCCAATGAGAAAGATAGAGTTGGTGCTGAGGGAAAAAAGTTTGTGGCAGGGACCAAAGACTTTGATGCTTCACTTGGTTACAGCCTTCCCGATATTTAATTGGAGGAAATGTCTGCTCATCATGTGCTGGATGTCAGACAAGTGGCATAATAAGTCAGAGAGAATAAACATGTAACAAGTATATTAAACTCATATTTCAAAGAGGCAATACAGAAATTCCAAAGCACTCCCAGTCCAGTTATTGTATTTCATTTTATTATGCTTCTGTTTCCTGCAATAATTGAATAGAACAAAGAACATAGAAAAGCTACAGCATAAACAGGCCCTTCGGCCCACAAGTTGCGCCGAACATGTCCCTACCTACTAGGCTTACCTATAACCCTCTATCTTACTAACTTCCATGAACTTATCCAAAAGTCTCTTAAAAGAACCTAGCGAATCCGCCTCCACCACCACTACTGGCAGCCGATTCCACGCATCCACCACCCTCTGAGTGAAAAACTTACCCCTAACATCTCCTCTGTACCTACTCCCCAGCACCCTAAACCTGTGACCTCTAGTGGCAACCATTTCAGCCCTGGGTAAAAGCCTCTGAGAATCCACTCTATCAATACCTCTCAACATCTTATACACCTCTATCAGGTCACCTCTCATCCTTCACCTCTCCAAGGAGAAAAAACCTAGCTCTCTCAACCTATCCTCATAAGGCATAACACCTAATCCAGGCAACATCCTTGTCAATCTCCTCTGCACCCTTTCTATGGCTTCCACATCCTTTCTGCAATGAGGCGACCAGAACTGGGCACAGTACTCCAAGTGGGGTCTGACCAGGGTCCTATACAGCTGCAGCATTATCTCCCAATTTCTAAACTCAATTCCTCTATTGAAGGCCAGCATTCCATACGCCTTCTTAACCACAGCCTCTACCTGCGACGCTGTTTTGAGCGTCCTATGAACCCGGACTCCAAGATCCTTCTGCTCTTCCACACTGCCAAACGTCTTACCCTTAATATTATATTCTTTCATCCTATTAGACCTGCCAAAATGAACCACCGCACACTTATCTGGGTTGAAGTCCATCTGCCACTTCTCCGCCCAGTCTTGCTTCTTATCTATGTCTCGTTGCAACTGCTGACATCCCTCTAGACTATCCACAACACCACCAACCTTTGTGTCATCAGCAAACTTGCCAACCCATCCTTCCACTTCCTCATCCAGGTCATTTATAAAAATAACAAAGAGCGAGGGTCCCAGAACAGATCCCTGGGGCACTCCACTGGTGACCGACCTCCATGCTGAAAAAGACCCATCGACAACCACTCTTTGCCTTCTGTGGGCAAGCCATTTCTGAATCCACAAAGCAATGTCCCCTGTATCCCATGCCCCTTCACTTTCTCAATAAGCCTTGCATGGGGCACCTTATCAAACGCCTTGCTGAAATCCATATAAACTACATCTACCGCTCTTCCCTCATCTATGTGTCTAGTTACATCTTCAAAAAATTCAATTAGGCTAGTAAGGCCTTGGACAAAGCCGTGCTGGCTATTTCTGATCATACTACTCCTCCCCAGATGTTCATAAATCCTGCCTCTCAGGATCTTCTCCATCAACTTACCAACCACTGAGGTTAGACTCACTGGTCTATAATTTCCTGGGCTATCTTTTCTCCCTTTCTTGAATAACGGAACCACATCCGCAATCCTCCAATCCTCCGGAACCTCTCCCGTCTCCATTGATGACGCAAAGATCATCACCAGAGGCTCAGCAATCTCTTCCCTCGCCTCCCACAGTAACCTGGGGTACATCCCATCCAGTCCCGTTGATTTATCTAACTTAATGCTTTTCAAAAGCTCCAACACATCCTCTTTCCTAATGTCCACATGCTCAATCTTCTCAGTCCACTGCAAGTCTGCACTGCAACTACCAAGATCCTTTTCCACTGTGAATACTGAAGTAAAGTATTCATTGAGTACCTCTGCTATTTCTACCGGTTCTATACAGACTTTCCCACCGTCACATTTGATAGGTCCAACTTCTTCACATCTTATCTTCTTGCTCTTAACATACTTGTAGAATGCCTTGGGGTTTTCCTTTATCCTGTCTGCCAAGGCCTTCTCATGACCCCTTCTTGCCCTTCTAATTTCCCTCTTAAGTTCCTTCCTACTAGTCATATACTCTTCTAAATTTCTAACATTACCTAGCTCCCTGAACCTTTTGTAGGCTTTTCTTTTCTTCTTGGCTAAGTTCGTTACAGCTTTCATGCACCATGGTTCCTGTAACATACCATAACTCACCTGTCTCATTGGAACGTTGCTGTGCAGAGCTCCAGGCAAATTTTCCTTGAAAATTTGCCACATTTCTTCTGTACATTTCCCTGAGAAAACCTCCTTCCAATTTATGCCTCTAATTTCCTGCCTAATAGCCTCATAATTGCCCTTACTCCAAATAAACACTTTCCTATCTTGACTGATCCTATCTCTCTCCAATGCTGATGTAAAGGAGATAGAGTTATGATCACTATCCCCAAAATGCTCTCCCACTGAGAGATCTGACACCTGCCCAGGTTCATTCCCTAATACCAAATCAAGTACAGCCTCTCCTCTTGTAGGCTTATCCACATACTGTGTCAGGAAGCCCTCCTGAACACACCTAACAAACTCCTCTCCATCTAAACCCCTTACCCTAGGGATATTCCAATCGATATTTGGGAAATTGAAATCTCCCATCACGACCACTCTGTTATTATCACATCTCTCCAGGATCAGCTTCCCAATCTGCTCCTCCACATCCCTGCTACAATTGGGCAGCCTATAGAAAACACCCAGTAAAGTTATTGACCCCTTCCTGTTGCGAACCTCCACCCACAGAGATTCCGTAGACAATCCCTCTGTGGCATCCATCTTTTCTACAGCTGTGACACTATCCCTGATCAACAGTGCCACTCCCCCACCTCTTTTGCCTCCTTCCCTGTCCCTCCTGAAACATCTGAAACCCAGCACTTGAAGTATCCAGTCCTGTCCCTGAGATAACCAAGTCTCTGTAATGGCCACCACATCATACTTCCAAGTAGTGATCCACGCTCTAAGCTCATCCATTTTGTTCACTCCACTCCTTGCGTTAAAATGCACACATCTCAACCCTTCGATCTGAGTGCTCCCCTTCTCCGTCACCTCCCTATAGAACATAAGAAATAGGAGCAGGAGCAGGCCATCTAGCCCCTTGAGCCTGCCCCGCCATTCAATGAGATCATGGCTGATCTGAAGTGGATCAGTTCCACTTACCCGCCTGATCCCTATAACCCCTAATTCCCTTACCGATCAGGAATCCATCTATCCGTGATTTAAACATATTCAACGAGGTAGCCTCCACCACTTCAGTGGGCAGAGAATTCCAGAGATTCACCACCCTCTGAGAGAAGATGTTCCTCCTCAACTCTGTCCTAAACTGACCCCCCTTTATTTTGAGGCTGTGCCCTATAGCTTCCTTTCTAAGTGGAAAGAATCCTCTACCTCTATCCTATCCAGCCCCTTATCTTCCCTCTCACACTGCCGACCAGTCCCTTTTATTTTTAAGCTAACCTCCTCTCTCCCAGTCACCTCATTTTGATTCCCACCCCCCAAACATTTTAGTTTAAACACTCCCCAGTAGCCTTAGCAAACCTTCCTGCCAGGATATTGGTCCCCCTGGGATTTAAGTGAAACGCGTCCTTTTTGTACAGGCCGCACCTGCCCCTAAAGAGGTCCCAATGATCCAGGAACCTGAATCCCTGCCCCCTGCTCCAATCCCTCAGCCACGCATTTATCCTCCACCTTATTCCGTTCCTTCCCTCACTGTCTCGTGGCACAGGCAGCAATCCCGAGATTACTACCTTTGCGTTCCTTCTTCTTGACTCCCTACCTAACTTCCTATATTCTCTTTTCATAACCCCTTCCCCTTTCCTGCCTATGTCAGTGGTACCAGTATGCACCACGACCTCTGACTCCTCTCCCTCCCACTTCAGGATTTCTTGGATACGATCAGAAACATCCCTGATCCCGGCACCAGGGAGGCAAACCACCATCCGCGTTTCTCGACTTCCTCCACAAAAACGCCTGTCTGACCCCCTCACTGTAGAGTCCCCGATCACCACTGCCTTCCTCCTCCTTTCCCTACCCTTCTGTGCTACAAGGCCGGACTCCGCGCTGGAGGCACGACCACTGCTGCTTCCACCAGATGGGCCGTCCACCCCAACAGTACTCAAACAAGAGTACTTATTTTTAAGGGGCACAACCACTGGGGTACTCTCTACCACCTGACTTTTCCCTTTCCTGACTGTGACCCACTTGGCTGCTTCTTGTGGCCCCGGTGTGACCACCTGTCTATAACTCCGATCTATCACCTCCTCGTTTTCCCTGACCAGACGAATGTCCTCAAGCTGCAGCTCCAGTTCCCTAACTCGGTCCCTTAGGAGCCACAGCTCGATGCACCCAGCGCAGATATGCACTTCTGGGAGGCTAGGAGACTCCACGACCTCCCACATCCGGCACTGAGAACAGAATGGGGAACGAAACGTTGGTAACAAAAATCAAAACAGAAACATCAGGCCAGGCAACATCTGTGGAGACAGAAACAGAGTTATTGGGGCAATTTAATGAGAAAATTCTAAGCACGGGATTTTAAGACCTCGCTCGTCCCGAAATCATTAAATTTCCCACCCGAGGTCAAGAACAACAAACAAAGAACAAAGAACAATACAGCACAGGAACAGGCCCTTCGGCCCTCCAAGCCCGCGCCGCTCCCTGGTCCAAACTAGACCATTCTTTTGTATCCCTCCATTCCCACTCCGTTCATGTGGCTATCTAGATAAGTCTTAAACGTTCCCAGTGTGTCCACCTCCACCACCTTACCTGGCAGCGCATTCCAGGCCCCCACCACCCTCTGTGTAAAATATGTCCTTCTGATATCTGTGTTAAACCTCCCCCCCTTCACCTTGAACCTATGACCCCTCGTGAACGTCACCACCGACCTGGGGAAAAGCTTCCCACCGTTCACCCTATCTATGCCCCTCATAATTTTATACACCTCTATTAAGTCCCCCCTCATCCTCCGTCTTTCCAGGGAGAACAACCCCAGTTTACCCAATCTCTCCTCATAACTAAGCCCCTCCATACCAGGCAACATCCTGGTAAACCTCCTCTGTACTCTCTCCAAAGCCTCCACGTCCTTCTGGTAGTGTGGCGACCAGAACTGGACGCAGTATTCCAAATGCGGCCGAACCAACGTTCTATACATCTGCAACATCAGACCCCAACTTTTATACTCTATGCCCCGTCCTATAAAGGCAAGCATGCCATATGCCTTCTTCACCAACTTCTCCACCTGTGACGTCACTTTCAAGGATCTGTGGACTTGCACACACAGGTCCCTCTGCGTATCTACACCCTTTATGGTTCTGCCATTTATCGTATAGCTCCTCCCTCCTCCATGGATCTTTCCATGTTCCGCCCTTCGCCCACTCTGATTTCCCTGGTGGTCAGGGCAGGAAAAGTGTACAGCTAGTGTGAACTTGGGAGAGTTTCAGATACATTTTTTGGGCGAGGCTTTGCTCCGGATCTTATGCACTTAGACAGTGAAAAATGGGTAGACTGTTTCCAGCCACTAGAGGCAGTTTGGGGAGCTTAAATTGCCAGCCAGCTTGCTGTAGCAGCAGAGGGACCTATTGCGCATGTGCAGATCTCTCCCGGCGAGACCACAAAGGCAAGTTGGGACGATTGCATCCCGGGCTCAATAACTCAATACAAAATGAGATTGAAAGATATTCAACCTATTGCCGGAAATGGGTGAGAGGCTGAATGCGCCAGATATCCGGTGCCGATAAGATCGCGAGAGGTGAGAAATTGGACACGAACCTGATTTCTTGGCTCTCGCGTGATTTTACCAGATCGCCCATCGATGGGTAGGGTGAACCGGTAAAATCGCTCCCATCATTTCAGCTCTATTACCTCACATCAGGTATTTCCTGTTTTTATTTCAGATTTCCGGTTTCTGCAGCATTTTGCTTTTGTATAAATGCTGGCAACCCTGATTGTTCCACATAATTGGCATTGCTTCTGGATCAGGGAACAATTTGCTGTGCATAGCAAAGCACTGACATTGAATGTGTGGGGTAAATGATTTTTGATCATCGTAATTTGAACTGAACCTAATCAGCGGTGCTCCAGAGTATACCACTCATATCTATCAATGTTCCTGAATATTGTAAAACTGTCTAAATGGCCTGGGTATAAAACCTATTAATACATTTTGAGATGTTTCATTTTCTGTGTTGCCCGAAGCGATTCTGACAGAGATGATGGATGTGTCTTGATGTGGGAAGGCTAATAAGGGAGTAATGTGGATTCAAACCTTGGGTCATATTATAACAATAGAATTATTCACACAGTTACGTATCCTAATGAAGTGGCTGCTAAACAAACATTAAAGAATCAATGTCAGGTGGAGCTTCTGCTCTCTAACTCCGAAAATACAATTTATACAATGCAGCAACAGTAACAGATCAGTCTCTTTAGTGCTAAAGTGCTATTTAAATAAAAGGGCCTTCAAATTTGAATCTTTCCTATGTGTTGACAAAGCATAGATACTGTTATTCTGTCAGAATAATCTAGACAGTGCAGGGTGGATGAACATATCAACATTTTATTTAATATGTTAGTGTTACCGACCCGGCGCTGAGCCCAGGATGAAGAAGTGGTTTACCATTTGAATTGATTTGATTTGATTTCATTTCATTTCATTTATTATTGTCACGTGTATTGGGAAACAGTGAAAAGTATTGTTTCTTGTGCACTATACAGACCAAAAGTACCATTAATAGAATACATAGGGGAGAAGGAAAGGATAGGGTGCAGATAGTGTTACAATTACAGGTAGAGTGAAGAGACAGATCCACTTAATATAAGGTAGGTCCATTCAAAAGTCTGATGGCAGCAGGGAAGAAGCTATTCTTGAGTTGGTTGGTACGTGTTGTCAGACTCTTGTATCCTTTTCCTAATGGAAGGAAAAGTGGAAGAGAGTATGCCCGGGGCGGGTGGGGTCCTTAATTATGCTGGCTGCTTTTCCGAGGCAGTGGGAAGTGTAGACGGAGTCAAAGGATGGGAGGAATCTCTGGTAGACTGTTTCTCTCAGAATTCTGTAACACATGAACTGTTATGATAACCCAGACTTGAATAGAGTAACCTAGACTATACCTTGCTGCCAAAGTGTTATAAAATTCTTGATCTAACATTATTGAGCTATATTTCAAAATCACAAGGATATGAGCAACACAATGATAGCTGATGAACAAGCAAATAACACCATGCAGGATCTATCAATGAAAATAAAGCTTACAAAGTGAGTTATTTCAATTCAGCTGTGGCCTCATTTATAAATGCCCCACAGAATCTCCAGCCTCCCAGTCCATAGCACTTGTCTTGCTCTAAACTGAGACCAAAGGTTTACACATCCAATTATCTGGATGATATTCACAAAGTGGAGTTTTCCACACACACTCCCCTGTCAGAGAATCATAGAATCCCGACGGTGCAGGAGGAGGCCACTCGGCCCATCAAGTCTGCACCAAACATAATCCTACCCAGACCCTATTCCCGTAACCCCTCATATTTACCCAGCTAATCCCCCTGACATTAGAGTTAATTTAGCATGGCCAATTATCCTATTCGGCACATCTTTGGACTGTGGGAGGAAACCGGAAAACCCGGAGGAAACCCATGCAGACAAAGGGAGAATGTGCAAACTCCACACAGACAGTGACCCAAGGCCAGAATTGAACCCAGGTCCCTAGCGCTGTGAGGCAGCTGTGCTACCGGGCCGCCATGTCTTGCCCTTCAATCGCTTTACATTGATGCAGGGAAAAACTGGCCTCTGTCATCCAGGCATTCTGTCTCTAACTCAGGATACTAAAAAGTTACATGTTCCCTAGGTGATACTCAGAAGTTTTCTCCCTACCCAGCCCAACTGGTGCCTTCTAGTCCCTATTCACACATGGTGTGCTGATCAGATGCCCAGTGGAAAACACATAACTTCCAATGTGTTGGCCAACATCTGGTTTACAATGAGGAACATCGCCATGAGTGGCACCCCTCATGGGCAGAGTCCCGATGAACTGTTTCAATGCCCTTTTTGCCTGTTCCAAGACTCCCAAGAGACCTAACATTCCGCATGCATGATTAATGTCCCCAGGTGTATCCTCCACACTGTTTCAAGGTTGCTCACTCCCCTAACTATCATAATAACCTTGAAATTAGAAAAAGTCTCCTACCGCTCTATCGCCCGCTCACACTTTGGCAAATCAGACCACAAGGCTGTGCTCCTGCTCCCGGCTTACAAGCAAAAACTGAAATGGGAGAATCCGATAAAGAAAGTCATGCATTGATGATCTGAGGAATCGGATGATCTCCTACGGGACTGCTTCGAGTCAGTGGACTGGCCAATATTTAAAACCTGAACGAGTACGCCACTACAGTAACTGACTTTATTAGCAGGTATGTAGAAGACAGTGTGCCAAAGAAGCAAATCCGTGTGTTTCCCAACTGGAAACTATGGATGAACAGGGATATCCACTGCTTGTTCAAGTCAAGCCCTGACCTATACAAGAAATCCAGATACGATTTACAGAGATCCATTAAAGATGCCAAAATACAGTACCGGACCAAGCTAGAGACCCAGGCTAGCCACACGGACCTCCACCAACTATGGCAAGGTCTGCAAGACCGAACTGGCTACAAAATGAAGGCATGTAGAATCGCTGGCTCCAATGAACCCTTCCCCAATGAGCTCAACGCATTCTATGCCCGTTTTGAGCAAGAGGTCAGCGAGAGCATGCCCTCCACCCCGGAAACCTCGGCCGAACCCGTATGCAAGGTCAACATTGCAGATGTCAAAGCAGCCTTCTCGAAAGTCAACCTAGAGAAAGCGACTGGCCCAGATTGGGTACCTGGAAGAGTACTCAGATCTTGTGCGGACCAGCTGACAGAGGTCTTTGTAGACATCGTTAACCTCTCATCATTAACCTCTCAAGAAGACGACCATCATCCCTGCGCCAAAGAAAAGCCAGGCAGTGTGCCTTAATGAGCTGGGTGGCTCTGACATTTATCATTATGAAGTGCTTCGAAAGGTTAGTCATGACACGAATCAATTCCGGCCTCCCAGATTGCCTGGATCCAGTACAGTTCACCTCTCACCACAACAAGTCCACAGCAGATGCCATCTCCCTGGCCCTGCACTCAACCCTGGAACACCTGGATAACAAAGACATTCATGGCAGACTCCTATTTATTGACTACAGCTCAGCCTTTAACACCATTATTCCTCCAAAATTCATCTCCAAACTCTGTGGCCTGGAGCTTGGCTCCTCTGTCTGTGAATGGATCTTATACTTCCTAACCATAGACTGCAATCAGTAAAGATAGTTAACAACACCTCCTCCACAATTATCCTCAACACCGGTGTCCTACAAGGCTGTGTCCTCAGCCCCCTACTATACTCCTTATACACCTATGACTGTGCAGCCAAATTCTCCTCCAACTTGATTTTCAAGTTTGCTGATGACACCACCGTAGTGGGTCAGATCTCAAACAATGGCGAGACAAAGTACAGGAAAGAGATAAGGAATCTGGTGAACTGGTGCGACAACAATAATTTCTCTCTCAATGTCAACAAAATGAAGGAGATAGTCATCGACTTCAGGAAATGTAATGGAGGACATGCCCCTGTCTACGTCAACGGGGATGAAGTGGAAATGGTTGAAAGCTTCAAGTTTCTAGGTGTCCAGATCACCAACAACCTGTCCTGGTCCCTCCACGCCAATGCTATAGTTAAGAAAGCCCACCAACGCCTCTATTTTCTCAGAAGGCTAAGGAAATTTGGCATGTCAGCTCCAACTCTCACCAACTTCTACTGATGCACCATAGAAAGCATTCTTGTGTTTGTATCACAGCTTGGTATAGCTCCTGCTCTGTCCAAGACTGCAAGGAGCGACAAAGGATCGTGAATGAAGCCCAGTCTATCACGCAAACTAGCCTCCCATCCATTGACTCTCTCTACACTTCCCGCTGCCTCGGCAAAGTAGCCAGCATAATCTCAAGAACCCCACGCACCCCGGGCATACTCTCGTCCATCCTCTTCCATAGGGAAAAGGATACAAAAGTCTGAGGACACGTACCGACCGACTCAAAAGCAGCTTCTTCCCTGCTGCCATCAGGCTTTTGAATGGATCTACCTCGCATTAAGTTGTTCTTTCTCCACACCCTAGCTGTGATTTTAACATTACATTCTGCACTCTCTCCTTTCCTTCTCCATGAACGCTATGCTTTGTCTGTACAGTGCGCAAGAAACGATACTTTTCATTGTAAACTAATACATGTGACAATAATAAATCAAATCAAATCAAAAAGAGAATACTGTAGATGTTGGAAATCTGAGATACAAACAGAAAATGCTGATGATGCTTAACAAGTCAAGCAGCGTCTATGGAGACAAAAAAAGTTTTCTCTAACCTTCCATCAGAACTTGTATATTCTTAATATAACTCATAAGGAATTTAACATTTTTACTTTGACTCAATCATAGGATCCATTGCTGGGTAATGGATGAATTGTTGCTCTCTGTTTGGTATAGCATGCAACAAAAAGGACGATAGTTGATAACATCATCTCTCTCTTACTCCACCCTCTGAGCAATATTCTATCTAGAACCCCGCCAATGCATCTTGCATAACTATCAATAAACATTAAAAAACAATTGAAGAATCCACTATAGGCCCCACACTGCTCATGAGCAAAAGCCACAAGAGATCAACTCGTTTTTGTTACATGTGCATCAAATTTGATTTTATTTTGATTGCCCTTCGCAGCCCTGCTTTCGGGAAGTTGCTGTTCTCGAAATTGTGAATGATATTTTGCCATTCCTATAATAGTGGGCGGCATGGTGGCACAGTGGTTAGCACTGCTGCCTCACAGCGCCAGGGACCCCAGTTCAATTCCAGCCTCGGGTCACTGTCTGAGTGGAGTTTGCACGTTCTCCCCGTGTCTGCGTGGATTTCCTCTGGGCGCTCCAGTTTCCTCCCACAGATCCATAGAATCCGACAGTGCAGAAGGAGGCCATTCGGCCCATTGAGTCTGCACCGACCACAATCCCACCAGGCCCTATCGCCATAACCCTATGCATTTACCCTAGCTAGTCCCCCTGACACTAAGGGGCAAATAAGCATGGCCAATCAACCTAACCCGCACATCTTTGGAGTGTGGGAGGAAATCGGAGCACCCGGAGGAAACCCAGGCAGACACGGGGAGAATATGCAAACTCCACACATACAGTGACCCGAGGCCAGAATTGAACCGAGGTCCCTGGCTCTGTGGGGCAGCAGTGCTAACCATTGTGCCACCGTGCCACCCAAATGTGTAGGTTAGGTTGATTGGCCATGCTAAATTACCCCTTAGTGTCAGGGGGATTAGCAGAGTAAATGAGTGGGGTTATGGGGATAGGCCTGGGTGGGATTGAACATAAGAACATAAGAAATAGGAGCAGGAGTAGGCCATCCAGCCCCTCGAGCTTGCCCCGCCATTCAATAAGATCATGGCTGATCTGAAGTGGATCAGTTCCACTTACCCGCCTGATCCCTATAACCACTAATTCCCTTCCCGATCAGGAACCTATCTATCCGTGATTGAAACATAATTAACGAGGTAGCCTCCACCACTTCAGTGGGCAGGGAATTCCAGAGATTCACCACCCTCTGAGAGAAGAAGTTCCTCCTCAACTCAGTCCTAAACTGACCCCCCTTTATTTTGAGGTATTGCTGTCGATTGCTGTCGGTGCTGGCTTGACGGGCCTCCTTCTGCACTGTTGGGATTCTATGATTCTATGATTTTGACAGTGATTCTATCGATAGTATATTATACCCTGCCAAACCCACAATAAAATTGGCCTTTTATCTAATCCAACATCATTCACTTTTCCATCACTGTCCTTGAAAATGGAAACCAAAACAACGAGATTAGTAATCACAAAAGAAAAATACCATGACTATCCACTGCTCATCCTTCATAACTCAAAATGAAATGTCACCTTGTAGCTCGACTTTCACAACATTACACTCTGGCTATCAAATTCACTTGAGGCTGCTACAGGATGAACCCTTGTCTCTGTCACAGCTTGTAACGCGGAGGAAATATGCTTACTGAGACCTCTGAGGGTTTAAAGATTGAACTGTATTATTCTTCGTGGAGCTTTGATCCATAACCCAAGGATATTTGACACACAAAAACCTCCAGCCGCTTCAAAGCTCATTAACAGACATAAAACAAAAAGTCAACAAATAATACATTCCCTTTACAGATGGCTGCTTCCTATAAAATCAATTCGTCAGCCCGCCCTTCCAAATCTCAGAGGAGCACTCCAAACATGTAAAAGGCTTTGCAAATTATTAATGGCTGACACTGAGGAAATGCGCAGTAAGCTCTTTGAGCTTTTGAATGGCAGTTGTCAAGCATTAAGACGCAATGCCTCACTTATCAATTTAAATACGTGAGGCATTGCGTCTTAACGCTTGCGTGCCTACCCAAGAGAAAGGACACAAAAATATGAGGCAGTGCTTTTATAGGAGTTTTTTAGTTTATTTATTAGTGTCACAAGCAGGCTTACATTAACACTGCAATGAAGTTACTGTGAAAATCCCCTAGTCGCCACACTCCAGCGCCTGTTCGGGTACACTGATGGAGAATTTAGCATGGCCAATGCACCTGACTAGCACATCTTTCGGACTGTGGGAGGAAACTGGAGCACACGGAGGAAACCCATGCAGACACTGGGAGAACGCACAGACTCCGCACAGACAGTGACCCAAGCCGGGAATCGAACCCGGGTCCCTGGTGCTGTGAGGCAGCAGTGCTAACCACTGTACCACTGTGGTATGATTCAAAGAACAAAGAATAAAGAAAATTACAGCACAGGAACAGGCCCTTCGGCCCTCCAAGCCTGCACCGACCATGCTGCCTGACTGAACTAAAACCCCCTATCCTTCCGGGGACCATATCCCTCTATTCCCATCCTATTCATGTATTTGTCAAGACACCCCTTAAAAGTCACTAATGTATCCACTTCCACTACCTCCCCCTGCAACTACACTACTCTCTGTGTAAAAAATCTGCCTCGTACATCTCTTTTAAACCTTGCCCCTCGCACCTTAATCCTATGCCCCCTAGTAATTGACTCTTCCACCCTGGGAAAAAGCTTCTGAATATCCACTCTGTCCATGCCTCTCATAATCTTGTAGACTTCTATCAGGTCGCCCCTTAACCTCCGTCGTTCCAGTGAGAACAAACCAAGTTTCTTCAATCTCTCCTCATAGCTCATGCCCTCCATACCAGGCAACATCCTGGTAAATCTTTTCTATACCCTCTCCAAGGCCTCCACATCCTTCTGCTAGTGTGGTGACCAGAATTGAACACTATATTCCAAGTGCGGCCGAACTAAGATTCTATAAAGCTGCAACATGACTTGCCAATTTTTAAACTTAATGCCCCAGCAGACGAAGGCAAGCATGCCGTATGCCTTCTTGATTACCTTCTGATGCGCGTTATCATACACGAGGCTTGATGCTCAGGAAATAAAGGCTTTTATTTGCTGTAACAAAGCAGCTACCAATTATATACACGATCCCAGACTGAGGGGTCCCAGCCAGAGCAGGGACCTTTATACCTCTCCCAGGAGGCGGAGCCTGACTGGGATGTACCACAACACTACAGTACAAAGGTGTAACAACCCCACCCTAACCCCAACAGCAACCAGTAGCACAACCCATCCCTAACCCAACAGCAACATATGTACATACTTGTAGTACTGGCCAGACCCTGGCTCAGTACTATCCAGTGGGAACCAACGATGGTTCACCACACCTTCCCAACCTGCATTGCCACTTTCAGTGACCTGTGTACCTGTACACCCGTGACCCCTTTTAGCCCTCCTTACTCCTTGCTTAAGTTTCTTTCTAAAGTGGCAGTTACCTGAACTGAAACCGAAATGAACGGAAAGGTCGATAGCTGGGATACAGTGCATTGAGTCAGTCGTGCGCGGGGGTAGATTTTGTGGGGGAAAGCTTGGTTTGTGCTGACCTGCCGGCACAATTTTGGTGCAATCCCCGCACTTCAACAGGCAAACTCAAGGTCTGATCAATATTAGGCCTTATTTCAATAAGTCCTGTGAACTACAGGTGCCTAGTCATTGGGTAACCTGCCAGCAAAGTTCAGGTTATTCCAAGGGAGCTGATGAGGAGGTTTAATTCAAATTATTACTGTCGCATGTATTGCGATACAGTGAAAAGTGTTGTTTCTCACGCACTATACAGACAAAACATACCGTTCATAGAGTACATCGGGGGAAAGGAAAGGAGAGGGTGCAAGATATGTTACAGTCACAGATAGGGTGCAGAGAAAGATCAACTTCCGTAAGAGATTTGAAGAGAACATTATTAGAGAGTTTAAAAGAGAGTCAGGTTTTAAGACCATAGAACGAGCATAAAAGATGGAATTAGCGGGTATGCTGGGGACAGCCTCCAGGAAGTCACTCTGACACCATCATTTTCTTTGAGGAGGTTTGAGTTGGGGGCAAGAGGCAGCCACCAGAGGGCTGTGAAGTACCTGTGGTTAGGACACAAATTGCCGAGTAGTTCTAAGGGGTGCAAATCCAATACCAACTGCACTCAGAGCCACCAGGTTCCTTGGTCCTAAAGCAGGCAGTAGGCTCTTTTTGAGCGTTTTCAAGGGGAGTAGCATTTGTTTTAGGTTGATGTCTCTACAGTGCCCAAATGAATATGGCATTGGGCATGTTTCCAACTATGTTTGGCCGTGAGACGCTGGTCTCTCAAGTTAATTCTCAATGCTCCTGTCCACTACCCAAAACATGGCCATAATGAAATTCAATTCATTCCCCATGACTGCATAGCTGGAACACAGACTATCTCAACAGAAGGACAGATTGAGTAATGAGCACCAGCATCCGTCTGCTCAATTTGTGGGTCTCCAAATTTCCGTTCATTTCCATCACTAAACTTAATTTTGGGAGGATTACAAAGTCTGACCCCATTGGCCTCTGTTACCCATTGACCAATTCATACTCCTGTTGGGTGCCATGGGCAGGACTAACAGGTAGAATATATCCAGTCCCAGGCAAAGGGATAGAACTATACAGGAAACATTCCAATTCTTTATATTCTTCTCCTTCCAATTTTCTCTCCTTTCCCGAACTCTTCCTATCGGGAAGAGTTCCACAATGTCATTCAGATTAGTGTTACGGAGAAGAGAGAGAAGAACTGAACTTCTTTATCCTCTTTCCGTCTGTCTGTTAGTGGAGATGTTTTTGAATTATTATTAAAGTAGGCTGTGGCGTGTTTCCCCAACCCCTCACTTTGTCTGAACCAATTTAATCATCGCTCACAGCAGACTCACATTATGATTAACATAGAAAGTTGGTTTATTCACATTCTAACCCGGAGTCAGAGTTCACAGCCGCACATGCTGACAAACACACATGCATGCAAACACACACACGTGCACACATATACATGCATGCACACACATGCACACACACACATACACATAAACGTGTGCTCTCACATGCACACATACACGCACACGGACATGTACAAGCATAAACACATACGCATGACACGCACACACCCAAACATGCACACAAACATACACACACATGTGCATGAACACACACACATGCATATGCACATGTACACACATGCACACACACATACATACAAACTTATATGCACTCACATGCACACAGACATGCACAAGCATACACATGCACACACACACATCCAAACACGCACACAAACATACACACACATGCATGCTCACACATGCACATGCACATGCATACGCACGCATACACACACACATCTACAGTAAAACAGGATATGAGGAAGATTTACAATTATGGACAGCAACAGTAAAAGAGCCACCAAAATGAATGTTAGTCCACCTGATTCCCAAAGTCCGAGAAGTCAAAGTCCAGGGGGTGGCTCCTCTGTGCTGGGGTTCGGCCCAGATCAGTTTCTGGTTGGAGACAACAACAGGAAACTCCTTGAAAGGAATGATGCTGCAGCAGGATGGGCTCTCTGTGCTTGGGCGATGAGGCAGGTGATGATCAGGAGTTGGGGGATAGTGGCTGGCTTATTCAGCCAGGAACTGCTGGAGTAATTACTGGTTGGTTTTAAAGCAGCATTCTGAGCCATGCAGCTAGAAATATTATATTAAAATGATCCAAAAGGCCCGAAGCATGGTGGCGTGTTAATTAAAGCCACACAAACAGTTTCTGTGCTCCTGGCTAAAATCCATTGCATCCCTTAGAAGCAAAATGGTGGCTGTTAGCGCATCTTCAGGTATAACAAGTTCCAATGTCTCTGTTGTTATCCCAGCTGTGGGAGTCAGTCCTTCCATTAGACGTCTAGTTTTATGATTATAATGTGGTTTTGCTGTTGTTGACTTGTGTACAAACACTAGGCACTGTAGTTGACTTGGGTACAATCATCACTGCGTCAGTACTCAAACTTCCAAGCTTTATTACTTGTGCACAAGGAGAATGCAGCGCAATGCATTGCTAGGTGTTCTGTCGATTCATACAGATAATTAGTAGTTATAGTTAATTACAGCAAATGAGAAACGAGCAACTTTCTAATCCTACATTTGCATACGTAGTCCACCAATCATAGCATAGCTTTTGGCCCTTTCTTATCCAATAGAAAACCGTCTCCTTCTAATCCTTCATTAGCATAATATGTCACCATATCTTGTTTTTTGCTATTTGTTATTGTGCTTGTCTTGGTTTCATCCTGTGGCCAAGGCCGTGAATACAGTGTTTATGAAACCGACAAAAGGTTAGGTTAGTCTCCTCCCTAAATACACAACCGCTGACCTCACTGAGGCCTTGTCTGCTGATGAGCACTTTCCATTCTTGTGACAGAGTTGTCTGCCATAGTTGTTGTAATTTAATTTCCACAGTTGTTGAAATTTAATTTCCCACATTACAATGGGGTGTAAGCTTCCACGAGGCTGAGAGTGGAAACTCCTCTGTCCTTGTAGTTTCTTATGGAATCTTCCAGAACAGGTGGTCAATCTTGTGAGTCATGTGACCTTTAGCAGCCATTTTGTGTTATGGCAGATGTCCATTTTAAGACAACAGAGAGGAATAAAGTTTTGATGCGTGCAGTTTGATATTCTTGTCAAGTTTTATTGACATAACATTAGCGATTCGTACTGAATTGGACATATGGAGCAGACCAGGGGGATAAAGAAGCATGCACAAACCAGACCCTTGACTCAAGCCGGATAGAAGTCAAGGGCAGTAAACCTGGTGAATTTTTAATTTCTCCTTTGTGTGCTGACACCAAGTGTATCTCTACGTTTGCTGCCACATTGGCAGCATGCTTCAAACCTGGAACCTTTCTGCTTTGAACAACTGAACTTTACATTGAACGCTGCAGTTACTCACTGGACCCTGGATGAGCCTTGGACAAAATTTCAATACCAATCAGACTTGCAATTGTTCAATTTCCAGAATCCCTTAATCTGATTCACACAGGCTGTATTGGAAATAAAAATTTCACAAATTTCTCTTTTTTCGCAATATTTTATTAGCAGGGCCCAGAAATAACAGTGCAATTATATGGTGTTGCAAGTGATGGATAGTGCCTCATTGCAATTCTGGAACTAATGGTATATTACCAATAAATAACTTCCTGATTACAATGTCAGTGGAACGACAGTAATATCTTTGTAATTACATACCCTGTGGTTTCATGACTGTCAAACAGAAGAATGGCTATCCTAAAGTGTTCAACTGCGATACAGCAGCTTTCAGATGCTTTGCTTACCATTTGACAGATTGAGTGATCTATAAATCTTCTCCGCTTCCGCACCCCCCCCCCCCCTCAACATTCTCCGGAAGGTGGAGCTGCAGGTTGGGGTGCAATTCCACAAATGTCCTCTACTGAGTTCTTCAAATGGTTGTTCCTCAGGAGCAACTTTAGCCAGTCAGAATTGCCGATCGACCACGGCGAAGCCTCACAGCTGAACCCAATCCTGGTCTCTTTGGCTGAGCCTTAGAATGGATGGTCTAACTTTTAGTTAGCCCAGGATAGTTAAAAGACAAGCCCTAGTCATGTAGGAGAATGAAAAGTAAGGTAATGAAAGACTTCCACTCATCTAGTGCCATTCGTGGCCTCTGGCTGTCCCAGAGCATTTCACAGCCAATGACGTATCTTTTAAGTGAAGTCACTGTGGTAATGTTGGGAAAATGGCAGCCAGCTTGCACAGGGCAAACTCAATCAGCAAAAGGACAATGACCCACTAATACTTTTGTCTTATTGATTAAATGTTGGCCACTGAGGGTAACTCAATCTGCTCCCATACTTCAACATCAATTGACTCTGTCTACACTTCCCGCTGCCTTGGAAAAACAGCCAGCATAATCAAGGATCCCACACAACCCGGGACATTCTCTCTTCCACCTTCTTCCGTCGGGAGAAAGATACAAAAGTCTGAGATCATGTACCAATCGAATCAAGAATAGCTTCTTCCCTGCTGCCATCAGTCTTTTGAATGGACCTACCTTATATTAATCTGACCTTTTTCTTAGAAACCCTACAGCACAGAAGGAGGCCATTCGGCCCATCGAGTCTGCACCGATCACAATCCCACCCAGGCTCTACCCCCATATCCCTACATATTTACCCACTAATCCCTCTAACCTACGCATCCCAGGACACTAAGGGCAATTTTAGCATGGCCAATCAACCTAACCCGCACATCTTTGGACTGTGGGAGGAAACCGGAACACCCGGAGGAAACCCACACAGACACGAGGAGAATGTGCAAACTCCACACAGACAGTGACCCAAGCCGGGAATCGAACCCAGGTCCCTGGAGCTGTGAAGCAGCAGTGCTAACCACTGTGCTACCGTGCTGCCTTCATTCTATCTGTAACTATCTATCGCCTTCATTCTATCTGTAACTGTAACACTATATTCTGCACTCTCTCCTTTCCTTCTCCCCTATGTGCTCTATGAACAGTATGTTTTGTCTGTATAGCGCACAAGAAACAATACTTTTCACTGTACCCCAGTACATGTGACAATAATAAATCAAATCAAATCAAATCAAATCAAAAGTGAGATAGGGGCCAAAATTCTCTGACCTTGCCTGTGGCTGGGATTCTCCTGTCCCACTGCAGTGAAGGAAGTTTTGGCTGCGCGCCAAATTCTCCATCCCGGCTGACAGTGGTGACAGGGTGTATAAGATCAGAGAATTCTGACCAGGATCCACCGGAGACAGTAGATTACTTGAGTTTAGCATGTCATCCACAGTGGGTGGCATGGTGGCACAGTGGTTAGCATTACTGCCTCACAGTGCCAGGGACCCAGGTTCAATTCCCGGATTGGGTCACTAGCTGTGTGGAGTTTGCACGTTCTCCCTGTGTCTGCGTGGGTTTCCTCCCACAGTCCGAAAGACGTGCTGGTTAGGTGCAGTGGCTAAATTCTCCATCAGTGTACCCGCACAGGTGCTGGCATGTGCTGACCTCAGGGATTTTCGCGGTAACTTGTGACACTAATAAATTAAACTTTAAACTTCAGCACCTCTGACAGTGCTGTATTCCCTCGGTACTGTACTGGGGTGTCAATGGATATTAATGCTCAAGGAGTGGGACCTCAGCACATAATCTCATTACTTAAAGAGGCAAAGAGGCTACAACTAAGCCATGGCTGATATGAATAAAGAAATAAAGAGATGCAAGTCTTAGCAGGAATACTGGGGGAGCATTCCCACTTTGTCCTTGTGCCTGAAAGAGCTAGGCCGGGGTTCTCCCAAAACAAAACTAAGTGCCCGATGAGCAGGAAAAAGGGAGAATTTCCCGCCTGTTTTTTGGGCGTACTTAGCTGAATGAATCTGTGCAACAGAGTGCCTCAGAGGGATTCACGCTGAAAAGTAGGGAGCGGGGCCTCATCCCATTCGGCAGCACAGTGCTGAGTAGACCACTGCAGATGGGCCAATCTATCAGTGCGAAGATTGGTGCATGTGCACTGCCCCCCCCCCCCCCGATCGCCGGTCTCCTGGTCACTGGCTTCCCTGATTCCTTCCCCGGAACCCCTCAATCGCCGGCCTTCCTGACTCTTCAACCAGCCCCCCATTCGCTGGCCTACCAGTTTTTCCTGAGTTCAGTGGCCAGAATCAACAGACCGATGATGTATTCCTTCCGAGAATACTAAGCTGTTGCAGGGTAGTCCATCTTTCCAGAAGGACTTCTAGAATGGGAGAAGGTACAATGGGAGAGGAGTTGAATTAGTCTTTAAGGCACAAATTCAGAAGTTTCGATGTTCCAATAGTTCACAGTGTAGATGAGGGCCAGGTAATTTACCTGGATAGAATTCTTTCTGCTGTTACCTGCTCAGTAGTAACATTGTAGACTGCCTGGGTTCGGTTCCACACATCAATATTACACATTCTAGCAGTCTGGGGAGATCATGTAACATACTTCTTCTCCTGGGAGTTGGACAAAGGATGTATTTTCCAGCTCTAGAATCTTGAGATATTGATTGGAGAAATTAGGATCCCGTTTGTCCCTTGCAGATATGCTGGCTGGAATTCTCTGGCCGTTCACACCCCACCGCTGCTGCATGCGAGGCCAGAAAACTTGGCACTTGGCCAAATCTCCGTCCACTGCAGCAGGGACTTGGGAGTCCTTGTTCAAGATTCTCTTAAGGTTAACGTGTAGGTTCAGTCGGCAGTTAGGAAGGCAAATGCAATGTTAACATTCATGTCGGGAGGGCTAGAATACAAGAACAGGGATGTACTTCTGAAGCAGTATAAGGCTCTGGTCAGACTCCATTTGGAGTATTGTGAACAGTTTTGGGCCCCATATCTAAGGAAGGATGTGCTAGCCTTGGAAACGGTCCAGAGGAGGTTCACAAGAATGATCCCTGGAATGAAGGACTTGTTGTATGAGGAACAGTTGAGGACTCTGGGTCTGTACTCGTTGGAGTTTAGAAGGATGAAGGGGGATCTTATTGAAACTTACAGGATACTGCGAGGCCTGGATAGAGTGGACGTGGAGAGGGCGTTTCCACTAGTAGAAAAAACTAGAACCAGAGGGCACAACCTCAGGCTAAAGGGACCATCCTTTAAAACAGAGATGAGGAGGAATTTCTCCAGCCAGAGAGTGGTGAATCTGTGGAACTCTTTTCCGCAGAAGGCTGTGGAGGCCAGGTCATTGAGTGACTTTAAGACAGAGATAGATAGGTTCTTGATTAATAAGAGGATCAGGGGTTGTGGGGAAAAGGCAGGAGAATGGCGATGAGAAAAATATCAGCCATGATTGAATGGCGGAGCAGACTCGATGGGCCGAATGGCCTAATTCTGCTCTGAAGTCTTATGGTCTTAGGACCAGAGAATCCTGCTGGTGTGAACGGCCAGAAAATTTGTGTGCACTATGTGTGACTTTAGTGGTAGTTATTGTTGGTGCAGACTCAATGGGCCGAAGGGCCTTTCCTGCACTGTATGGCTATGACTCTATGACTGTTTCCATTGGCTGGAGCTCTGCCTTACAAGTGTAAAAGGATGCTGGTGTATTTCTTTAGAATTTGATTGTTAGCAGTCATATAGGGTATTAGCACCTCGGTAAAGATAAGAAGGTGCCTGGTGGTTTTCTGACAGTAGAAATTCCTCTGGTACGAGTCATGGATAGTCAGGGTAAAGCCTTGTCCATTTTTATAATAAAAATATGAATAATTTTATAGAGTAACCAGGTTGACACAGAAGTATATTTTCCCTCCTGTTCCTCTGGCAGGGGCAAATACGAAATGTTTGCGGGAAATCAAACGCTTAATGAAGACAACCACTCAACGCCAAGTCTCGCAATGGATGTGGTACCACTGGGACTATTTTCCAGGAGGAGTTACCCTAAGCTGCACATCTTTGGACTGTGGGAGGAAACGGGAGCACCCGGAGAAAACTCCACACAGACCAAGGCCAGAATTGAACCCGGATCCCTGGAGCTGTGAGGCAGCAGTGCTGTGTCGCCTTCATTGCGAAATTATTTCCGAGTGAAAAAAATATGGTCCATATGTTTCGTACAAGATAAATTTAAAATGCCTCCATGTATTTTTTTGATATGAAAGGAGTGCACTTTCAATCACACTCTCACTTGATTAGCTCTACTGCCTACGAGCCTTATCAGTTATCAAGTAACTACAGTAGGGCTAAGTAGTGTGCCACAGTTCAGCTCTCCTATTCAAGCCTGCTGCCTCCATCCCTTGTTAGTGTTTTGATTTGCTGTGTTGTGAATTATATTGTTCTGTGAAAATGGGATTTCTTTCCATTAACTTCCCCTTGTTTTATCTTATTATTCATCTCTGAACAAATTCTACCCTAACGCAGTTGAAGGCCAACTGATTAATCTAGATTAAATACCACTCTCAATTTGAAAGCAGAAAATTACAAGGTTTCGCAACGTCAAGAAATTATATCGGGTTGATTATTTCTTAATTCACATCTTTTCAATGATCTGTTAACATATTTATACCATCAAGAACGGTTTATAATCATCCTGCTTTCAAACTTCAGAATTAAAACCGTACATTCATGTGGATTTAGAATGGAGAAGGTGAGCACAATGTCACCAGGTTAAGTTTCAGTAAATTGCATTTCAAGTCGTTAAAGCATTAATAGGGAGAAAATGTAATTATCAAAAGGAATTAAATTATACAACAAGGTAAATGCAATAAGAAACCATAGGGAAGATTTTATTAATCTGTCCTTCTCTCACAGAATTTGAGTGTGAATATTGGGAAATGGGGTTGTGGGGGAATCAGCAGATGCCGCCGGGTTTAGAAACATAGAAACATAGAAAAACTACAGCACAAACAGGCCCTTCGGCCCACACGTTGTGCCGAACACATCCCTACCTTCTAGACCTATCTATAACCCTCCATCCTATTAAGCTCCATGTACTCATCCAGGAGTCTCTTAAAAGACCCTATTGAGTTCGCCTCCACCACCACTGACGGCAGCCGATTCCACTTGCCCACCACCCTCTGTGTAAAAAACTTACCCTTAACATCTCCCCTGTACCTACCCCCCAGCACCTTACACCTGTGTCTTCTCATAGCAGACATTTCCACCCTGGGAAAAAGCCTCTGAGAGTCTACCCGATCTATGCCGCTCAACATCTTATACACCTCTATTAGGTCTCCTCTCATCCTTCGTCTCTCCAAGGAGAAAAGACGGAGCTCCCTCAGCCTATCCTCATAAGGCATGCCACTCAATCCAGGCAACATCCTTGTAAATCTCCTCTGCACCCTTTCAATCTTTTCCACATCCTTCCTATAGTGAGGCGACCAGCACAGTACTCCAAGTGGGGTCTGACGAGGGTCTTATATAGCTGCATCATTATCCCCGGACTCCTAAACTCAATCCCTCGATTGATAAAGGCCAGCACACCATACGCCTTCTTAACCACCTCCTCCACCTGCGGGGCCGATTTTAGAGCCCTATGGACCTGGACCCCAAGGTCCTTCTGATCCTCAAGTTTGTTATATAGAGCCAACACTGACTCTCACCACACAGGTTTTCAATATCTGCTCCTCATGGACAAAATTCTACATTAGAAGCCTGGATTCACCAAAAACCTACCCAATGGTTGCATTTATCAGCTTAAATTTATAGTGATAATTGTGCTTTTCTCTGTGTTAATGACTCAATAACTTGAGGCGCACCCAGCAATAAGGTTGATCCATGCTGACAACTGCTCACGCAGGGAAGTCCTGTTTCTGCATATTCCACCCTGGACAGCCATGAATTGGAGGCTAGACTCTTGTTCTACTGAATCTATTGATTCTATTGTTTAGCAGCTCATACTGGAAAGCAGATTGAAGCACGGTGGCACAGTGGGTTAGCACTGCTGCCTCACAGCGCCAGGGACCCGGGTTCGATTCCCGGCTTGGGTCACTGTCTGTGTGGAATTTGTATGTTCTCCCCGTGTCTGTGTGGGTTTCCTCCGGGTGCTCCGGTTTCCTCCCACAGTCTGAAAGATGTGTTGGTCAGGTGCATTGACCCGAATAGGCACCGGGGTGTGGCAATTTCATGGTAATTTCATTGCAGCGTGAATGTAAGCCTTACTTATGACTAATAAATAAACTTTTTTTAAAAAGAAGGTATAACAAAGACATTTAGTACACGTTCCCCAGAATGATACCATGGGTGGAATTTTCCAGCCACACTCACCCCGAAACTGGAAAGTCTCACCCGAGGTCAATGGACCTTTCCATGGTCTGCCCCTCTCCCACTCCAATTCCCATGGCAGACGGAACAGGAAAATTCATGAAAGGTTTAGAGGGATATGGGCCAAATGCAGGCAAATGGGGTTAGCTTAGATGGGCTGGTGTGGACCAGTTTGGGCCGAAGGGCCTGTCTCTGTGCTGTACATTTTATGATTCAATGGCTGACAAACTATCATTATAAGGAAGCCCATGATATAATTGAACTATTTACACTGAAAACAAAAAGGAAGAAATTTATCGGGATTTCTTTGAATTATGAAGGGGTTATAGATGAGGAAAGTGGAAAAAAAATGAACCTTTCCTTTAACTGAGGAGATGTGACAGGACAGAGTCTGAAGAACAGCATTAGGCCATTCAGCTCCTCAAACTGTCAACTAGATCATGGCTGATCTGCATTTTAACTCCATCTAACCACCCTGATTCTGTAACTCTTAATTAGTTACCTAGCAAAAATCGGTCAATCTCTGTTTTGAAGTTTTCAATTTTCCTAACTTTGAGAGTTTCTTTGGGGGGGAAAGACTTTTCTGTTCGTGTGAGGAAGTGCTTTCTGAATTCATCCCTGAATGGCCTTTTTCAAATTTTAAGGCTGTGCCCCTTTGTTCTGGACTTCCCCGCCAGAGAAAATTGCTTTTTTTTCTCACAGTTCTTTTAATCTAAACATCCCTTAATTAGATCATCCCATAATCTTCTAGATTCAAAGGAATACAAGCTTAGATTAAACAACCTGTCCTCATAAATTGCCTTTTTAGCTGCACATCATAGAATCATAGAATCCCTGCAGTGTAGATGGAGGCCATTTGGCCCATCGAGCCTGCACTGACTCTTACCCAGGCTTAGCCGGTAACCCCATGTATTTCCTCCATTAATTCCCCTAAGATATATATCTTCAGGAACTAAGGAACAATTTAACATGGCCAATCAACCTAACCCGCACATCTTTGGACTGTGGGAGGAAATCATAGCACCTGGAGGAAACCCACACAGACATGGGGAGAATGTGCAAACTCCACACAGGCAGTGACGCGAGGCTAAAATTGAACCTGGGTCCCTGGTGCAGCTGTGAGGCAGCAATGCTAACAACTGTGTCACCTTGCCGCCACCTGCAGTACCAGGGACTATTGAGAAAGGGAAACAGAAAATTCTGGAAAATCTCAGCAGGTCTGACAGAGTCTGTGGAGAGGGAATAGAGCCAACGTTTTTAGTTCAGCTCTGATGAAGGGTCATCCAGACTCAAAGCGTTGGCTCTATTCTCTTTCCACAGATGCTGTCAGACCTGCTGAGATTTTCCAGCATTTTCTCTGTTTTTGTTTCATATTCCAGCCTCCATAGTATTTTGCTTTTATACGTAGAAATCTTAGAAATCTTACAGCACAGAAAGAGGCCATTCGGCCCATCGAGTCTGCACCGACCACAATCCCACCCAGGCCCTACCCCCATATCCCTACACATTTACCCACTAATCCCTCTAACCTACGCATCCCAGGACACTAAGGGCAATTTTAGCATGGCCAATCAACCTAACCCGCACATCTTTGGACTGTGGGAGGAAACCGGAGCACCCGGAGGAAACCCACACAGACACGAGGAGAATGTGCAAACTCCACACAGACAGTGACCCAAGCCGGGAATCGAACCCGGGTCCCTGGGGCTGTGAAGCAGCAGTGCTAACCACTGTGCTACCATGCCGCCCTGAGCTTGGGGCAGGATCACAGAATATTACAGTGCAGAGGGGGCCCTTCGGCCCATCGAGTCTGCGCCAATACATGAAAGACCCTGACCGGCCCACCTAATCCCACTTACCAGCACTTGGCCCATTGCCTTGAATGTTATGGCGTGCCAAGTGCTCATCCAGGTACTTTTTAAGGAATGTGAGGCATCCCGCCTCCACCACCTCCCAGGCAGCGCATTCCAGACCATCACCAACCTGCAGATGGATGCTGTGCTGTTTGCAAGCAGAATTTTTCTGGAACGGTAAACTCTCACTCTGAAACTTCCCGATGATTTTTCTTCAGGACGGCACACAGCGGCGTCCTGGAGATTGGACTCCAATTCCTGGAGACTCTGGACCAATCCTGGAGAGTTGGCGACCACCAGGAGGGCGAGCTGGTGAGGGATTTTAAAGTGAAATAGTGAATTCAACTAGTAGACAAGAAGTGATGTTGGTTAACTCGCCCTGCTTAGGGAAGTAGGCAAACTGTTTTGATAGGATTGCAATTATGAGCGATTCATTTTTTTGACAGAACCCTAAAAAATGTGAAACCAGAAAGAAAAAAGACAAAACAACTCAAGGTTGAACGGCTTGCAGCTTTGACAAGTTCAATCAGCTAATGATTCCTCTCCTCATGTTTTTTGGACAAGAATCACTCGACAGGATCCCACATGAATTTGGAGACTGCAAAGTAATACTGTCAAAACCTTAATAAGGATGATGAGGTTTTATTTTTAGTAATGTTGTATTCTATCTGAGGTAATGCATTAGATCTGCTGTGCTGAGATGGGATTATAAATGAGCAAACATGTGTTTTTTATTAATAACATTTTATCTCCTCCAGATCTCATAGACACCTTCCTGCTTTATGGTACCACAGACACCCTCGGGTACATTGTCCAAGTGGCCATTTCTCATGTCTGAGCCCAGGCGGTGGGTTTTTATGGATTATATAACCACTGGGATTTAACAGCTGAACCCAGTGCTGTTCACACCCAACATCTGTCAAAGGAAAATGACTCAATCGCCACTCGGAGCAAGAATGCCAGACAATTTCCTCCTTCCTGCCTGAGTTTCTCTGAGACCAATTATAGCATCCTTCTACTTTTTAGCTCATATCAAGTTACCCAGAAAAGATCCACGTTTGAACCTGGGACCTTAACAATTTGTAGGGCTTAGTTTCTCGCTAATTAAAACACCAAAGCACCCTTAAGGATGTTTTTTCTTGAAGAACAACTGGCACTTGTGCTTTAATACATACATCCAGTTGGACATGAGGCATACGGGACACTTGCCTTTATCAGTCGAGGCATAGATTACAAAAGCAGGGAAGTCATGTTGGAGTTGTATAAAACTTTGGTCAGACCACAGCTGGTGTACTGTGTGCAGTTCTGGTCGCTACATTATCGGAAAAATGTGATTGCACTGGAGGGGGTACAGAGGAGATTCACTAGGATGCTGCCTGGGATGGAACATTTAAGTTATGAAGAGAGGTTGGGTAGGCTGGGGTTATTTTCGTTGGAGCAGAGAAGACTGAGGGGGCGACCTGATCGAGGTATACAAGATTATGAGGAACATGGACAGAGTGGATAAAGAGCAGCTGCTCTCCTTAGTTGAAGAACCAGTCACAAGGGAACATAGGTATAAGGTGAGGGGCAGGAGGTTTGGGGGAATGCAGGGAAAAACCCGTTTACCCAGAGGGTGATGACGGTCTGGAATGCGCTGCTTAGGAGGGCAGTAGAGGTGACCTGCCTCTGTATAAGGCTCTGGTCAGACCCCACTTGGAATATTGTGAGCAGTTTTGGGCCCCATACCTAAGGAAAGATGTGCTGGCCTTGGAGAGGTTCCAGAAGAGGTTCACAAGAATAATCCCAGGAATAAAGGGTTTGTCATATGAGGAGCGATTGAGGAGTCTGGACCTATACTCAATGAGGTTTAGAAGGATGAGGCGGGATCTAATTGAAACTGACAGAATAATGAGAGGACGTGGAGAGGATGTATCTACTCGTGGGAGAGACTAGAACTCGGGGGCACAGCCTCAGAGACGCTCCTTTAAAACTGAGATGAGGAGGAATTTCTTCAGCCAGAGGGTGGTGAATCTGTAGAACTCATTGCCACAGAGGGCTGTGGAGGCCAGGTCATTGAGTGTCTTTAAGACAGAGATAGATAGGTTCTTGATCAATTAGGGGATCAAGGGTTACGGGGAGAAGTCAGGAGAATGGGGATGAGAATCACAGCCATGATTGAATGGTGGAGCAGACTTGATGGACTGAATGGCCTGATTCTGCTCCTATATCCTATGGTCTTATGGCCTCACTACCTTTAAAAAGTACCTTGATGAGCACTTGGCACATCATAGCATTTAAGGCAATAGGCCAACTGCTGGTAAATGGGATTAGGTGGGAATTCAGGTGTTTCTCGCATGTTGGTGGAGACTCGATGGGCTGAAGGGCTTCTTCTGAACTGTCTGATTTTATGATTCTATGAAACTGTAGCAAGAGCTGAAAGCTGGATCTAGAAGTACAAAGGAGACATTTTAAAAGCACTGCAAATAAAACCTGTTAAAACTGGTGTCATCTTTGCATAGATCCAAAATATAAAATATACAGCAGTTCCTACTCCTCATTACTGTCTCGCAACATAATAACATAAGAAATAGGAACAGTTGTGTGCTATATGTCCCCTCAAGCTTGCTCCACTATTCAATAACGCTGGCCTGATCTTAACCTCAACTCCACTTTCCTGCCTGTTCCCCATAACCCTTGACTATCCTATCCAAGAAATTGTCGAAGTCAGCCTTGAATACATGCATCAATTCAGGCACCACAATTGTCTGGGATAGGGAATTCAGAAGGTTCACAACACTCCTAAGAAGGAATTCCTCCTAACCTCCTCTTGGACAAATTGATGAGGAGCGGTTCGAATCTTTTCAGCTGAATATTTCACTGGCAATGATAATCAAGGTGCTGACATTCTCCCAATCCACACTGATGAGAAATCCTTGGCGAGTATGTGAGGCTGCATTTTTTATCAGCTGAATCAAAACCTACCAAAATCTACCCCGAAAGGCTGCTGAGTTTAAGTGTCATTTGAGATTGGATTCATATCCGTAGATTGGCCATGCTAAATTGTCCCTTAGTGTCAGGGTAAATACCTGGGATTACGGGGATAGGGCCTGGGTGGGATTGTTGTCAGTGTTGGCTAGATGGGCCAGATGGCCTCCTTCTGCACTGTAGGGATTTTATAGGGATTTGGAGGTAGCATGGTAGCACAGTGGTTAGCACTGCTGCTTCACAGTTCCAGGGACACAGGTTTAAGTCCCGGCTTGGGTCACTGTCTGTGTGGAGTTTACACATTCTCCCCATGTCTGCGTGGGTTTCCTCCGGATGCTCCGGTTTCCTCCCACATTCTGAAAGACATGTTGGTTAGGTGCATTGACCCGGTCAGGTGCCGGACTGTGGCGACGAGGGGAATTTCACAGTAACTTCATTGCAGCCTTACTTGTGACGCTAATCAATAAAATTTACTTTATAATTCTATTATTCTGAGTCAGTGGGCCCGATTTTACCAAAACTTCGTGCACATTTTCGGGCACGAAATCGCGGTAAAGTCGGGTGTCGGGCCTTTAACGCGATCTCCACCCAAATCCGAGCAGATCGCGGCTTTACCGACACCCGATTCGGGCGCGGGTCCAGCCCGTGCCCGAATCGGGCGGCCCGACGATTTAAATGCAAATCCCACTTTACCACCGCGCAGCCCAATCCGGATCCGCATTTCTAGCAACCTGCAGAATAAAAGTCCGAAGCGGATTTTTATTCTGCAGGGGAATCTCCGAAGCCCATCCTCCCCGACCATCCTTCGCGGACCCCCCCGCTAACCACCCCGGCAGACCCCCCGGAATCGGACACCCCATCCATATTTTGAAATATTTTCCCAAATTTTCGACTGTCAGATTTTTAGTTCCTGCGATTATAATTTTGACATTACCTTCCAAAGGGAATTCCTCTAATTCTGTGCAATGTTCAGATGAAAACAAGATTTAGTAATCTCCTTGAATCTTATTTCCAACCAAGTTCCACCACGGGGACAATTCTTCCAAGTTCACCACAGGACTCTGAACATTTGAGCATTAACAATCCAGTTACAGATCACAAATGTATTATACAGGTCACTAATTGCTCACTAGGACACGGTAGTTTAATTACCTTTCCCATAGATAATTAGGCAGCACAAAGAAGATGCTACATTATTTGCAGTTTGCAAGATTCTCCCAAGTCCATCCTCTCTGCTCTCTCTGCTGCTTTTTCTTTCACACCTGGGTGCGCTGCTTCAGATTTTTTTCGAACTGCGCATGCGCAGTTCAGAGCTCAGATCGGTCCGGCAGCGCTAAGCCCCGCCCACAGCGCGGTTCGGACTGGAGCCGGCAAAACACGTATGGGTGCGCTGCAAAGAGGATTCCGGGCTCGGATCTATTTAATGCCCAGATTCGGCACTTAGACTCAAAACGGTAAAATCAGGCCCAGTGCCTCAGGAGAAGAAAAGAGAAAATTGGCGAGACCAGTATTGTTGGCCGAAGGAAGGCTTGTTGCCCGTCTGTTTGCATGGTAAAGACCACACAAGATTTAAGAAGGAAGAAACTCATGAATTAAGTAGAGAATAAGAGCAGCTGACCTCCTCCGTAGGACTCCTGCATGTTAACAGCTGCTGCATGCAAGCAGATGTTTCAATACTGCACAAGATCTCCTATTGTCTGTACGGCGTGGGAAACTTTCTGCCTGGATCAAAGCAGCTGCTGCTAAGACCCAGAAATCAACACAAGTGCAAGGTCATTTTTGTGATGTTGAGTGAACGTCTGACTACAGTTGGACATGAGGCAATTGATTTGGGAAAGGCAGCAACAGAGAGAGCTTTATTATTCAACGAGGGATGCAGAAATGATCTCAGATACCGGTAGATTAATGTCTCGATCCCCTCCCTCAAGTATGCACCACCACAAAGGCACTGCACATACTTGAACACTTCCAACTGGTAACTGATATCCATAGTCTGGTGGGCGGCACAGCGGCACAGTGGTTAGGAATACTGCCTCACAGCGCCAGGGACCCGGGTTTGATTCCTGGCTCGGGTGACCGTGCGGAGTTTGCACGTTCTCCCCGTATCTGCGTGGGTTTCCTTTGGGTGCTCCAGTTTCGTCCCACAGTCTGAAAGACGTACTGGTTAGGTGCATTGGCTGTGCTAAATTCTCCCTCAGTGTCCCCGAACAGATGGGGCAATGTGGCCACTAGGGGATTTTCACAGTAGCTTCATTGCAGTGTTAATCTCAGCCTACTTGTGACACTAATTATTTTATTAACTGAAACTCGTGAGCCGAATGTCTGTATCGGATCTTAAGCGGTAAACATCAGCACACCATCGCACCGCAAGTAAGTCGATCTATCTTCATTTAAAATAAAAGCAAAATACTGTGGATGCTGGAAATCTGGAATGAAGCAGAAAATGTTGGAAAAACTCAATCGGCCTGGCAGTATCTAGAGTCAAACAGACTTGATACACTAACTCTATTTTGTTTTTCTCGACAGATACTGCCAGACCTGCTGAGTTTCTCCAGCGTTTTCTGTATTTACTTCCAGCTTCATTTAATGCCTTCCCTGCCATCCATTTCAGAGATATTTTCAGCAATTTGTGGGAAGCCTACTTATCAGATGGCACATCACAGTCATGGGTTTACATCAGTAGAAATCCATTATAAATATGCAGAAAGTGGTTTAAAATGAAATAATAAAGTTGACATAAAATGTGTGACAATAATGTGGCAGCAGAATGTTGTTATACAAAAGAAAGTAAGTGTGGACATAAGTGTTTTAATAAGATGTAGATATATGTATGTATAAACACAATATGGTAGTCACTAGACCAACAGCTAACAAGTGTCAGTCACCATTGTAACATGAACAGAAAATGCTGGAAAACCTCAGCAGGTCTGACAGCATCTGTGGGTGAGAATAGAGCCAATGTTTTGAGTCTAGATGACCCACTTGTGGTCAGGTATTCTCAAAGAATTTTGTCCCTTCAGTCAGGAGATTCCTCCAAGTAGGCTTCTTCTGAGCTAAGGTCTCCTAGACATCGACGTCTGTGTTGAATTTCTTGAGAGTAAGTCTTCAGGGTGTCTTTAAAGCCTCTTGTTTGGGTGCCTTAAAATGAAACCTGTAAATGGATTTGTCATGCGGAGTCTAAACTTCAATCATAAGGTCTGGGATTCTCTGGCCATTTATGCCCACTGCCGCTGCCAGCGAGAGTGCAGAATTTGGCGCTCAGCCAAATCTTCGTTCACTGCAGCGAGACTGGAGAATCCCAGCTACGGGTGAGGTTGGAGAATCCAGCCCATGCTGTCACAATTAAATGCTGCATTCTGTAGAATTTGACAGTAATATAATATTGTTAGAGATAATTTGCAAAGGACCCTGATTAAAAGAAAGACTGAGGTTACTGTATGTGATTTGTACATAAATAAGCAAAGATATTGTTACCACAGGATGCGGCAATTTATTTGAAAGAAGCGATTACTGAGCAGTAATCTCACCAAACCGTTTGGAAAATGTTACCCTCGAGCTTTATAATTGTCCCCTTAAACCCGGGACAAGCTGACTGCTAGAGAATCACTCCCAGTTGTTCATTATTTTCACGCGACACCCTAGGACTTAGTGAGAACAGTTTTTTTCTAAACCTTCTTACCCAATGATAAATGTAGGTAAAGATTCTCACCATAATCAACAGGTATCCTCCTCAAAAAAATGCAATGTAACCATTCCTAGACCAGATCATTGTGCTCTCAGCGATTGGTATAGCGAAGCAAGGTCTTTTTCCAACAAAAATGTATAGGAAGATAGAGAAAAAAGTAATTTATTCACACAGTTGATTCGGATTATTCATTGTATCCAGCGCCTCCCACCACACAAATAATAAAAGGATATATTGAAAGATGGGAGGATGATATCTGGATAACAGGATGCAGCCACAATTGGTTCAGCATTGGGTGCACCACCAAGCTCACAGGAGAACAGCGACCGAGCCACAGAACTTAAGGAAAACCATGCAGGAACAAACTCGCTAGTGCAGAGCCCAAAACTTTAAGATAAGGGTCCCAAACTTTACAGAATGTATCCAATTTAGCTCGAAGTAAACAAGTCAAAAGTTCCACTGGTATCATAGAAACCCTACAGTGCAGAAGGAGGCCATTCGGCCCATCGAGTCTGCACCGACCACAATCCCACCCAGGCCCTACCCCCACATATTTACCTGCTAATCCCTCTAACCTACGCATCTCAGGACTCTAAGGGGCAATTTTTAACCTGGCCAATCAACCTAACCTGCACATCTTTGGACTGTGGGAGGAAACCGGGGCACCCGGAGGAAACCCACGCAGACATGAGGAGAATGTGCAAACTCCACACAGACAGTGAACCGAGCCGGGAATCGAACCGGGGACCCTGGAGCTGTGAAGCAGCAGTGCTAACCACTGTGCTACCATGCCACCCCACTGTGCTACCGTGCCGGCCCCGTACATTCCAGAATGATTTTGTGTCCAATTCTGAATTGAAGGAGGCTTTTCACGAGCAAAGGATATTCTTCCATACTGCAAATGTTAGGATATTGTACAACATTTTCCCACTAACATTACTGATCTTTTTGTCTGGGAGACCCATAATCAGATGCAAGGGGTCAAACTCTAAGGCTGTATCAAAGATCCTCTTGAGCTCTTTAAGAACATTAGACTACTAGGCTTTAATCTTCACACAGGCCAAAAACAATGCAGGTGATTCCCCGCGTCCACTTTGCACTTTTGGTGCAGCGAGGAAACGGTGGGAAAAAATCTGTGCCACAAACTTGGAATAATATGCAAACGGTGCAATATCTTAAGTTGAGTTTCTTTTATTCTATTACAAACTGAAATTTTATGAGCACATTCCCAAATATCACCCCATGTCTCCTCTTCAATATTTACTGCAAGATCTCTCTCCCAAGACCACCAACCAGTCGGTGTCCAGATCACACAACAACCTGTCCTGGTCCCTCCAAGCGGATGCTATAGTTAAGAAAGCCCACCAACACCTCTACTTTATCAGGAGACTAAGGACATTTGGCATGTCTGCTACAAATCTCACCGACTTCTACAGATGCACCACAGAAAGCATTCTTTCTGATTGTATCACAGCTTGGTATGGCTCCTGCTCTGTCCAAGACCGCAAAAAACTACAAAGGGTTGTGAATGAAGCCTAGTCCATCAAACCAGACTCCCATCTGTCACTGTCTACACTTTCCACTGTCTTGGAAAAGCAGCCAGCATAATCAAGGACCCCACACACCTCAGACATACTCTCTTCAACTTATTCCATCAGGAAAAAGATACAAAAGTCTGAGATCATGTACCAACTGACTCAAAAACAACTTCTTCCCTGCTGCAATCAGACTTTTGAATGGACCTACCTCGCATTAAGTTGATTTTTCTCTACACCCTAGCTATAACTGTAACACTACATTCTGCACACTCTCCTTTCCTTCTCTATGTACAGTATGCTTTGTCTCTATAGCATGCAAGAAACAATACTTTTCACTGTATACTAATACATGTGACAATAATAAATCAAATCAAATCAGTGTGTCCAATCTATTATCACAAGATCTAAAGGATAGAGTGCCATAAAATTTATTAGCTAAATGCCTAGGTTCCACAGATAGCAGGATTTTTTTCCACAAGCAAAATGTAAGCATCAAAAAGAAAAGTTGTCTTATGAAGGATAAAGTCCCTAAGTTACAACTATCTTAAAAAGGAGCGTTTCAGAATACCAAACTGTTGACACATCTGCTTAAAGTATAGAATCATGGAATCCTACAGTGCAGAAGGAAGCCATTTGGCCCATCGGGTCTGCACTGACCACAATCCCACCCAGACCCTATCCCCGTTGTAGCGGGATCTTTCGCTTTACTCCACTTACAGGCCAGTATTTGGGGGTCTGCCGATAGCTGTGAGTGTCTCTCTCTTACAGGCCTTGAAATTTCAAAGGCCGGGGAATGCTGCACTGGGGCAACTCCGCAGGAGAGAGCGCTGAACCAGGCTCACCGTTTATACCTGCCCGGTAACCTGATACTTATATCACACAGCCATCCCAAAACCGCCAGCAAGGCCTGAGTGATTCTCTCCCTTGTCGGTGGGACAACGGCCACCCTGCACCCACTCCACTCGAGTAGGTCTCCAAGAGAGAGAACAGAGAGACTCTGTTCTTTTTATCTCCTGACCAGCAGTCTCCCTTGAGTGAGCGGGTTCGAATCGCTCAGATCACCCTCGGTTCTTGACTCCGGATTTATGGTGAGGGATATTGAAACTGTGACCTCGCCAGAGTGCGCTGATGAGAGAACAAAGGCAAGACGAACTCCAAACGAGTTTCAAAACTTACAGTAATCCATTTAACAATAGAATCAACCTCTCCAATACCCCACCACACATGAATAAAACTTATACTTTATACTATCACTATGGGAGAAATGCTAACAGGTACAACGTAAAATCTTACTTTACACGGTTCAAAACAAGATTACTGAACTTTAAAATTACAATACATCACCCCTCCCCTTGCCTCAACCTCTATCCTATCCTCGGGAGCTTCACAAGGTTGGCTGGGATACTCACAATTCTAAAAGGTTTGTGGTGGGCTCGAATGTCTCAGTGCAGGGTCGAAACTGGGCTGCCGTTGGTCTCCACCTCTGCACATCAGCTTGCGATTCTTCTGGAAGAAGAGCTCGGTCTTGCTTGTCTGCCTCCCTTAATCTTAACTTCCGCCCCATTTCACAACCAACTTCCCTGCCCCCGTAGGTGATTTTCAAGGACAATGGGCTTCCGATCACCGGCAGTCTTGGTTTTAATTGAGTCAAGTCCAAACACAAAAGGCTGGAACTGCCTTGACCCCCGTGGGTCGTTATTTTAATGTCTTCTTAATGCTCCTCCGGAGCTTCCTGAACGGTGTCCCATTAGTGGGATGGGTCGTCTTGTCTTCTGTGGATGGACCGATTTCCGTGGCCATTGTCTCCCTGCTGGTCTGTTAACTATTCATCTGCTGGTCTCCAGTCCCCTTTGTCCTTCTGATGATTGGATCACTGGTGTGTCTGCCTTTCTGGCCACTTGCATAGTCAGGGGGCTCACACCTTTCTCTTAGCACAGTCAGGCAGGTTATGTTTGTCCTGCCGAGCCTTCTGGGAGGTTTTTATCAGCCAGCAGCCAGAGTTGGCCACTTTTAAACTGTTAGGTTTCTCCTGAGTCCTTTTAAAATATGAAGGATTGCCCTGAAACTTACACCATAACCCCACACATTTACCCTGATAATTCCCCTTACACTAAGGGCCAATTTAGCATGGCCAATCCACACTCCTTTGAACTGTGGGAGGAAACTGGAGCACCCGGAGGAAACCCAGCCAGTCACAGGGAGAATGTACAAACTCCACACAGACAGTGACCCAAGCCGGGAATCAAACCCGGGTCCCTGGCGTTGTGAGGCAGCAGTGTTAACCGCTGTGCCACCGTGCTGACCACCAGGTTAGGGATATACGTCCCATAGTTTACAGAAAACTGTATCCACCCCCAGATATCAAAACCATGATCCATAAGACCTGGTAGGAAATCTGGATTACTCTAAATGGGATAAAAAGCAGAAGTTAAATTAGATCTCCCCTCCAACGCATGGACCATTCTCCAAGCCTTCAGAGTGTTCATAACAATAGGATTATCACACTTACCTCACCCCACCTTGGGTTCCCAGGATTATCACACTTACCTCACACCACCTTGGGTTCCTAGGATTATCACACTTACCTCACACCACCTTGGGTTCCTGAAGAAATAGAAGTGACTGCAGGGAGTACAAGGACTGATCAGCTTCAACATCAAGCCATATGGTGGAAAGGTCTTCCCTAACCCATTTACATATAAATCTACAGCGGGAAACTAACTGATACATCTTAATATTTGGCATCCCTAAAACCAGGCAACTGCAGCTTAGTTAATTTGAAACAAGATTCTTTTTATTCCAAACAATAGAACAAAACGATCCATAACTTTATTTAATGACCTTAGTAAACAATAGGATAGGTAGCACTTGTAGAGGATAAAGTAGCCTAGGCAACACGTTCATAAAGCAATTCTACCCAACCAGGAAATTGGTAAAGATGACCAATGATGTAAGCCCCACTTAATAGAGGCCAATAATAGAAAAAGTTCATATAGCTGTTGAAAACCAGGGGTAATACAAAGATCCAGATAAATAAACCCCAACAGGGATTACTAAAGGGAAAATGAGAAGAAGGAGTGTTGGCTACCCCTTAACTTGCCCAGGGGCATAGTCTCTGATTTTGTGAAGTTAACCTTATAGCTGAAAATAAGACTAAGGCCGGAATTCTCCGACCTTGCCTGCGGCTGAGATTCTCCAGTCCCGCTGTGGCCGGAATTCTCCAGTCCCACTGAGATTGGGATTCTCCGGTCCTGCTGCAGTGAATGGAGATTTGGCTGATTGCCAAATTCTCCGTGCTTGCTGACAGTGGTGGCGGGGCATCTGACATTAAAGCATTCCAGCTTAAATCTAGCTCCCACATCAATAATAGCAGGGACAGAGACACTCAGCTCAGAAACAAAGAGCAACACATCATCCACATAAAGCAAAGCCTTATGCTGCTTACCTCCACTGGGCAAGCCATAAAACCTGGGAGTCACATCTACTGGCCTCAACTTGAGCAAACAAAAGGGGAGACAAGGGATATCCCTGCCTAATTCTTCTCTGAAGGTCAGAATTCTCAGACCTATAAGTATTTGTAAGAATCACCGCCATTGGGTTCCTATAGTGCAGCTGAGTCCACTTCACTCTGTCTCCTTCCAATCCAAACTTATGCAACATACCGCTTCCATTCCACCATGTCAAAAAAAAATTCCACATCCAAGGTGGTCACTAACCTATCTAAAGCACACTTTTGGAAGACTTGGATAATATTCAGCAATCTCCTAACATTACTGCATGGTAATTAATAAATCCTCTGATCACGCTGGATAACCACAGGGTTTTCTCCAGGCTCATTGCCAGAACCTTGGACAACAATTTCAATGATGTGGAGAATCACTGAAACAACTGTATGATGACATCAACAAGTTCCATCCCACCATCAGACTCATCATGGACTACTCTCCGGAATCGGTTGCATTCTTGGACACACGCATCTCCATTAAGGACGGTCACCTCAGCACCTCACTGTACCGCAAGCCCACGGATAACCTCATGATGCTCCACTTCTCCAGCTTCCACCCTAAACACGTTAAAGAAGCCATCCCCTACGGACAAGCCCTCTGAATACACAGGATCTGCTTGGATGAGGAGGATCGCAACAGACACCTCCAGACGCTGAAAGATGCCCTCCTAAGAACAGGATATGGCGCTCGACTCATCGATCAAAAGTTCCGATGCGCCACAGCGAAAAACTGCACCGACCTCCTCAGAAGACAAACACGGGACACGGTGGACAGAGTACCCTTCGTTGTCCAGTACTTCCCCGGAGCGGAGAAGCTGCGGCATCTCCTCCGGAGCCTTCAACATGTCATTGATGAAGACGAACATCTCGCCAAGGCAATCCTGACACCCCCACTTCTTGCCTTCAAACAACCACGCAACCTCAAACAGACCATTGTCCGCAGCAAACTACCCAGCCTTCAGGAGAACAGTGACCACGACACCACACAACCCTGCCACAGCAACCTCTGCAAGACGTGCCGGATCATCAACACGGATGCCATCATCTCACGTGAGAACACCATCTACCAGGTACACGGTACCTACTCTTGCAACTCGGCCAACGTTGTCTACCTGATACGCTGCAGGAAAGGATGTCCCGAGGCATGGTACATTGGGGAAACCATGCAGACGCTACGACAACGGATGAATGAACACCGCTCAACAATCACCAGGCAAGACTGTTCTCTTCCTGTGGGGGAGCACTTCAGCAGTCACGGGCATTCAGCCTTGGATCTTCAGGTAAGCGTTCTCCAAGGCGGCCTTCATGACACACGACAGCGCAGAGTCGCTGAGCAGAAACTGATAGCCAAGTTCCGCACACATGAGGACGGCCTAAACCGGGATGTTGGATTTATGTCACATTATCAATAACCCCCACAGCTTTCCCCCTGATCTTGCAGAATCACACTAGCTGTTCTGTCTGGAGACAATACACATCTCTTTAACCTGTGTTGAATGCTCCCTCCACCCACATTATCTGTACCTTTAAGACCTAGCTGGCTGTAGAGATTTGCATTCTAATTAGTATTCTGTAACTTGATTTCTGTGTCGGTGCACTGTTGGAGAACAGATATCCACTCCATCTGACGAAGGGGCAGCGCTCCGAAAGCTTATGGTATTTGCTACCAAATAAACCTGTTGGACTTTAACCTGGTGTGTGAGACTTCTTACTGCAACAATTTCAAGCCATCATTCAATAAGGAAATGGATCTTTAAGAAGTACGCTGCTCAGGATTCTTGCTCAGTTTCAAGAATACGGAAATCTTCGCCTTCTGAAGAGACTCGAAGGCCAAAGCCAAATGAATGATTATACAAACCAGTTATTGGATCTCATAAGTCTTTGAGTTCCATGTCAAATTCACACCCAAAACCGTCAGGCCAAGGCGCCTTAGCAGGCTGAAGCACTTTTACGACAGGGACCACCTCCTCCCCAGAGATCGGAGTCTTCAAAGCTGCTCTCAGATCATCTGAGACAGAGGGAAGCTCAAGGGAATAAAATGCTCCATAAATATCGAAGCTGGGGAGTATTGGGGCAGTGATCGGCCGGGGAGGCCAGAGATTGGGTGGGGGGAGGCCAGCGACTGGGAGGAGGATGGGGGAAACCAGTGATAGAGGAGGTAAGGCCAGTGATCAAGTGGAAGGCCAGTGGTTGGGTGGGATGAGGACAGCGATAGGGATGGGGGGGGGGGGGGCGGGGAATGTCAGCTGTTGTGGGGGAGTGGGAGGCTAGCGATTGGGGGGAGGTGAGGTGGATGTGGCAGGGCGCGGGGTGGTGATATGCAGAGAGGTGGGGTGAGTGACAGATCTCTCACTTCCATGGACATAGAACGGCGTATGCACTCTAGGATAAAGGGATTGTGAGGTTTGCATCAGGATATAAAAAGGATTTAAAAAACAAGCAATGCCAGAGGTCGTGAAAACACGACTGTTCCTACACTTGCATCACGTAGTCCTCTCCCCCCAGCTATTCAGTTCTGCAGGGTACTCCAGCCACTTCTTATTCTCTCCACACCTCACTTCCAACCAAGATCATCAGGCAATTCTTGCAAAATTAAAGCTTGGATGTTTTTTTGTTCTTCTCCTTATCCTAGAGGCAGTTCACAAACTGTGATGTTATTACATGCAATATGGCAGCTAACTCAGCACAGACCAGATGCACATCCTTATGGTCTGCAGGGCTTGAGATGCTAATGGATGTTTTTCCTCACTGGGCCATCAGAGGACTCCAATCATTTAACCTTTTGGAAATGCTTTAACCTTTCAAAACTCATTTGCCTTCAGTTATTTCATGACTTGTAATCTCAGTTTGAGGGAGCTGGCTTTTAGTTCCCCAGTAGCTTGCTTTAATCTTACATCACAGTCTAGCCATTTCAATGTTGTTCCATACACATAATGAAGGTCTAAAAGCTGATCATTTAAATTCTGGATTGAACAGTTTTCTAAATGTGTACTTTTACCAAGTGGTTTGTTTTTTGCAATTTTTTATTAAGACAATTTGCAACAGCTGGGGGAAAATAGGAAAGGGATTTAACTATCTAAGATGGCGCCAGTGCAAGGAGGCTTCTTGTGAGCCAGCCCCAGCATACCTTCTAATTCTATCCTTTACTCTGGTTCTATGCTTTTATAACTGTAAGTTGATCTTTCTCTACACCCTGGCTATGACTGCAACACTACATTCTGCACCCTCTCCTTCCCTTCTCCCCTGTGTACTGTATGGACGGTATGTTTTGTCTGTAAAATACGCAAGAAAGAGCGGCATGGTGGCACAGTGGTTAGCACTGCTTCCTCATAGCTCCAGAGACCAGTGTTTGATTCTCAGCTTGGGTTACTGTTTGTGCAGAGGCTGTACATTCTTCCGTGTCTGTGTGGGTTTCCTCTGGGTGCTCCGGTTTCCTCCCATAGTCCAAAGGATATGTTGGTTAGGTGCAGTGGCCATGCTAAATTCTCCCTCAGTGTACCCAAACAGGCACGGGAGCATGGTGACTAGGGGATTTTCACAGTAACTTCATTGCAGTGTTAATGTAAGCCTACTAGTGACAATAATAAAAAATGTAAGGAACAATACTTTTCACTGCACCACAATACATGTGACAATAATAAATCAAATCAAACATCGGCTCAATGACTGACCTCTGAGACTTTCCCTCAAGATTTGAGTTTTGGCAGCTAATTACAGAACTTCAGGATAATGGGAAGGAGTGGGTCAGTGGGGATAATTGGATTATCTCCTTCAAGGAGCTGACACAGGTACGATTAGCTGAATGAACTCCATGTGCGGTGAGATTCTATGTTACTCTATGTATGTGGCAGATGTAAAACCAGAACACATCACTATGTGAAGATGTTTCCCATCCCACCCACCATGGGAATCGTGACCATCCAATGGTCTGTTGACCTCAGGCGGGATTTTCCAAAGCGCGGTCGGAAAATCCCACCCTACCTTTTAGAAGATAATTCTTCTTTCTATGGGAATTCATGTTAATCCAACCCAGATGAAGGGCAGCACGGTGGCACAGTGGTTAGCACTGCTGCCTCACAGCACCAGGGACTCGGGTTCGATTCCTGGCTTGGGTCACTGCCTGTGTGGGGTCTGCACGTTCTCCCCGTGTCTGCGTGGCTTTCCTCCGGGTGCTCCACTCTCCTCCCACAGTCCAAAGATGTGCAGGTTAGGTAGATTGGCCTTGCTAAATTGCCTCTTAATGTCAGGGAGATTAGCTAGGGTAAATGCATGGGGGTTGGGGGGGTGGTAGGGCCTGGGTGGGATTGTGGTCGGTGCGGACTCGATGGGCCGAATGACCTCCTTCTGCACTGTAAGATTCTATGAAAAGCAGGAGCCCTGAAGGCCCGTGAACCACAATCTTTTACAAAATCTATCTCCATTTGTCTTGACAGCTCCAATGATCCCACCATCCACATCCTTTTAGGAAAGGAATCTAAGCCAGGATTATGCAGCCCGTCCTCATTTTTTCCCATTCTGAGCCCCACTATCATTCCGGTGAATCAGGCCCTATAATAAACTCAAGCATAACTTCTTCCGTGTTGTATTCTACCCTCCTTGAGGAAATATTCCATCAGCTCTTTTGTTTGCTATTGGCGCCTGTCCACTAGGTTTTAATGAGCAAGTGTACTTGATCTCTCAAATCACTTTGCTTCCCCACCGTTCCTGGTTTGACATAATTTAGAAAATGCTCCAATTTATCTGTCTCGGATATAATTGGCACTGAATGATCACCATGGCCCACAGCTATAAACGGTGTTATTGGGCCAGATTAGTGGAGTAAGGAAAATGAGAACAGCAGGTATTGGACAGGGTCCATTTTCACTGGACTCCTGTCTTTTTTTAGCCACAATGAACACTCCTCCTGGTACAGTGAGGAGACACTCCCTCCAGCTGGCCCTTATGCAGTACTCCAATGTGGATTAAATGGTGAAAAACAGGGATATGTTTGGATTTCCATCATTCCCACCTTAATTGTGCCCTGATTAACTTTATTGAATGGGGTGAGAGAGGGACTATGACCTGGTAGCACCTGCTAGCTGAAGTATTTAAATTAGGGGAATCTGAGCCGGGGAGGTTTTGAAGGTATCTTAGCCTTGTCTTTATCCATACAGCCTCTTTTATGGACGGTGGCTTATGTCAGACTGCCAGAGCGGAAGACCCTTAGGCAACGCGCAACTTCTCAAGACTGGATATAAGGAAAATTCCTCTGTGCGTCTGATGATGGAGGAGACGGATTTCTAAGTACAATAAGTAGAGAGCACATTAGACAAAGAAGGAATCAAGCCATCAATACTTGTCCTGCTTGCCCTGTGCAACTCTATAGGCACCGGACCATTCACAGAAGTATGAGTGAACCTTTGCCTGCAAAGGCTTAGATTCACCAAGTCTGCTTCGATATTCAGACCAGCAGTCGGTATCAAGTGCCTAAACAGTTCTTGTTAGTCAATTAAAAATTACCCTCAAGCACTAGGCCCATAGTTTCGGGAGAAACCAAATATCGTCCATTTCCAGCTCACAGGTGCCCTCCAAAGGAGAGCGGAGGAATTACTTCAATTTGGAATCATACTGAGGGAGCAATAAGAAAGGGCCTTTCGGTTCTATGGGTGTTGCATGCTTGTTTTAAATTTGTTTCATTCAATGTGATACAACACGCTGAATGTTCAATTTGTGACTGGCAGCGATGGATTCACCATGTGAGTGCCAAATTGCTGGGTGTTTGCCAGTTACCCAGGTCGATTTAGGGAGAACAGTCGGATGTCCAGGTAACATGTACTGCCCATTTCCATGGCTCATGGCTACTTTTTGAATATCATCCTCAGGACATCAGCACAGTGAGGCCTATCCAGCTACTGTGGTGGCAACTGGGAAGGCTCCTGTGCATTGTTAATTAGCAATAGCACTATTGTGCTTGGAGTAAACCTCCTGCATTACGATTGCTCGCTGTACCATGCAGGACTTTGCAACTAAGATCGGACTGCAACTGACATCTCCTGAGAAGGCAATCTGGGCCTGCCCTGGAGACAAGGCTGACTGGAATACACAGTTGGAAAACTTTAATTAGGACTGGTTCTGACTGCCAAGAAACTGCACAGGCACGTTACTAGTCAGATATTCTCATGGGATGAATATTACTCCCTGACTGGACATCCATTGCAGCATATATACACAGGCATGCAGCATTGTGGCATGCTGGCATAGTGGTTAGCACTGCTGCCTCACAGTGTCGGGGACCCGGGTTCAATTCCAGCCTCAGGTCACTGTCTGTGTGGAGTTTGCACATTCTCTCCGTGTCTGTGTGGGTTTCCTCCGGGTGCTCCGGTTTCCTCCCACACTCCAAAGATGTGAGGATTAGGTTGATTGGCCATGCTAAATTGCCCCTTAGTGTCGGGGGGATTACGACTGTAAATATGTGGGGTTGTGGGGATGGAACCTGGGTAGGATTGTGGTTGGTGCAGACTCGATGGGTCAGATGGCCTCTATCTGAACTGTAGAGATTCTATGATTCTATTCTATGATTCAATGATCTATGGCTGCTCCAATTCCCTTGAGGTGAAAACATCTGTCTTCAGTTCTCACGTACAGCCATCCCGATTCACACTGTCCAAAACTCATGGAATTGGTTGAGATCTTCACACACACACACTCACTCACTCACTCACTCACTCACTCACTCACTCACTCACTCACTCACTCACTCACTCACTCACTCACTCACTCACTCACTCACACATATACACACAAATGTACACACATACACATGCACAAGCACATCATACACATATACACATACACACACGCATGCACAAACACATCGCACACATATCTAATCCATCATGCCCAGTCCATCACGCAAACCAGCCTCCCATCCATTGACTCTGTCGACACTTCCTGCTGCCTCGGCAAAGCAGCCAGTATAATTAAGGACCCCATGCACCCCGGACATTCTCTCTTCCACCTTCTTCCTTCGGGAAAAAGATACAAAAGCCTGAGGTCACGTACCAACCGACTCAAGAACAGCTTCTTCCCTGCTGCCATCAGACTTTTGAATGGTCCTACCTTGCATTAAGTTGCTCTTTTTCTTTACCCTAGCTATGACTGTAACACTACATTCTGCATTCTCACTTCCTTCTCTATGAACAGTATGTTTTGTCTGTATAGTGCACAAGAAACAATACCTTTCACTGTATGTTAATACATGTGACAATAATAAATCAAATCAAACCAAATCACATGTACACACACACATTAATGCATAAAAACATCATACATACACAACCAAATCACACACACACATACACACTCACACGCATACACACACTCATACACATCACATGCACACACTCGCACACACACGCTCTTGCGCGCATACACACACATACACATACACACACACACACACATACACACATGCACACACTCGCACACACTAACAGATTTTCCCTTTGGGAATAGTGGGGAGATGATGGAAGGATTCCCGAGTTGATTATCCGCCTGTTGAATTGCGTTGTGAATGCTCCTTCCATGGCCAACATGTTCTGGTGCTGGACCTGAATCCAGAACTTCTGGTCCAGACGTGGTGGTGAGGGGGGGTGCGGGTGGGTGGAGTGATGTTGCTGGGGGCATGACCATTGTGCCAGAAGACCTCTTCTGCTGAGATCATTCAGTAAACATGATAGCAATGCGGACTTTTCTTTCATTGAGGAACCATGATGAGTGGGAAGAGTATGATAGGAAGAAAATAAATCCACATGCTGGTCTGTCAGGCGTGGTCCTGACCCCAATCATCCCACACTTAGTCATTTTTTGGGAGGGTGATGAGTTGTGTGCCGGTTCTGGGAAGAGTGGGAACGAACTACACTGGTGATCCCAGATGTAATGCGCTGGGGCACCATTTTGAAAGGGTGCCTCGCTCTCACAGTGCACTGGGAGATCCCTTCCGTCCCTCCATGGCCATCGCTCACACTCCCCCAACAGGGATTGCCAGCATCTAGGCATTGGGCCACTCCCAGTGGATCCAGGTGCCAGGTTGACACTGTCTATGTGTCAGATCGGCATTGCACAGCCATGTCTCCGACCACCCGGAAGCTAGTGAAGACCAGTGGTGATTCTTGTTGGGTTCACACTGTGCCCGAGGGTCAGAAGATCCCGGGAACTGGGAGAATCCAGCATCAAATGGGCTAAACATATTTAAATGCTACTTCAAATATGCTAATTGGCCTGGCACCCTTTCTGGGTGAGATCCGGTTTGCGCCAATAGAAAGCCGGCATGGTGGCACAGTGGTTAGCACTGCTGCCTCACAGCGCCAGGCACCTGGGTTCAATTCTGGTCTCGGATCACTGTCTGGGCGGAGTTTGCACGTTCTCCCCGTGTCTGTGTGGGTTTCCTCCGGGTGCTCCGGTTTCTTGCCACAATCCAAAGATGTGCGGGTTAGGTTGATTGGCCATGCTGAATTGCCCCTTGTCAGGGGGATTAGCAGGGTAAATGAGGGTTATGGGAATGGGGCCTGGTTGGGATTGTGGACGGTACAGACTCGATGGGCCAAATGGCCTCCATCTGTAGTATGGATTCTATGAAAGGGACCGGGTCAATTGCAAACCATTTGGAGCTGGGCGCAGAGCCAGCATTTAGGCCTGCACACAATTTTCCTGGAACAATGCAATCCGTGCCAGACACGGCGCGACCATAAAATAGCCCCAAATGTCTCAAAAGCCAATAGAGAGTGCAACAGTGCAATAAGGAAAGCCAGAACAAAGTACAGAGCTCCAACAGTTGAGGTTCTAAAAATGAGCTAGAATTGTTTCCTGTACAGCTATGTGGGGCTGAAAGGACTTCTTCTGTGTGGAAAGTTTCTAACTTTGAATGAACTCAAGACAATGAGATGCATCTTGATTCGAACATTGAGAGTGTCAGGTTGAGGATGTGGGACAAGTGATTTCAGCATCTGTAAAGGTACAGATGTAGAAAATGTATGATAATTAGATTTAAAAGGATAAGTGATTCCCTGAAGACTGGGACTTTTTTTAAAAGTGTGCACTAGCATGAAATGTTTGAACTGGAGGCTGAAGAAAAAATGGCATGTCCCTTTAACAATTTTCTGATCAACTAATTCTCTTCAATGCCTACAATCCGAGGAAATTAGATTTTTTAATGAAAATTAATTTACTGAAAATGTGTGACTATTAATTAAAACTGGTGAAGTAGACAGGAGAAGGTTTTTGTAATGTTGCAGAACTATGAACACATTTAATGAGAATATTAATGGGGTTGCGCCTTAGGTGTTAGATATAACTAAGTTCATCAGTACGATAGCAACTTTTTGCTGTCAGGATCACCTTTGACAAAAGTGCACTTCAAGTTAGTGTTGAGTTTTCTTACAGTAAGAGTGCCTGTAGTCATTAGTATCTTTTTAAAGTTTACTTATTATTGTCACAATTAGGCTTACATTAACACTGCAATGAAGCTTTTTCTCAAATCCCCTCTGAATCTCCCGCCCCTTATCCTAAAACTATGCCCCCCTTGTGACTGACCCCTCAACCAAGGAGAACAGCTGCTCCCTGCTCACCCTGTCCGTACCCCTCATAATCTTATACACCTCAATCATGTCCCCCTCAGCCTTCTCTGCTCCATTGAAAACAACTCAAGCTTATCTAGTCTCTCCTTGAAGCTCAAATGCTCCATCCCAGGCAGCATCCTGGTGAACCTCCTCTTTACCCTCTCTAGTGCAATCATATCTTTCCTATAATGTGGAGATGCCGGCGTTGGACTGGGGTGGGCACAGTAAGAAGTCTCACAACACCAGGTTAAGGTCCAACAGGTTTATTTGGAATCACGAGCTTTCTGAGTACTGCTCCTTCATCAGGTGAGTGATGATGAAGAAGCAGTGCTCCGAAAGCTCATGATTCCAAATAAACCTAGTGGACTTTAACCTGGTGTTGTGAAACTACTTACTGGATCCTTCCTACAGTGAGATGACCAGAACTGCATGCAGTACTCCAGATGTGGCCTAACCAATGCTGTCTACAACTCCAACATTACCTCCTTGCTCTTATATTCTATACCATGACTGATGAAGGCAAGTGTCCATTGTACTCTTTGGCCACGATTTTACCCCCCTCACTGGGCAGGGCAAGCTGGTAAAATCGTGCGAGAGCTGAGAAATCAAGTTCGCGCCCAATTTCTCCCCTCTCCGCGATCTTACCGACACCCGATATCCAGTGCGATCAGCCTCTTGCCCATTTCCGGCTGTCAGCTGAATAATTTATTTAAATATATTTAAATTGCAACTTACATTTATTTAATGAACCCAGGAGGCAATCGTCTGGGCTCACTTGCCTTTGTGGTCTTGCCAGGAGAGGTTCTTACTGACGGGTAAATATCTGGTCCCCACAAATGGGGAACAGGCATGAGGCCTCACCGGTAGAACTGGAAGCCATTGAGGCCCCCCAGGAGGTCAAGAGCAAGGGTGGGGGTGCCCCTTGGGCAGTGCCAGCCTGGCAATGGCAGCCTGGCAGCCTGGTACTGCCCACCGGGAACCTTGGCATTGACCACCAGGCAGTGCAAGGGACCTGAAGGGGGTGAGGCCACATCGTAACAGTCTGACCGGATAGGGAGGGGGGGCCCCCACTGCTACTCTGCATCCCGTTCAGTGAGGGAGGGAGGGAGAACCCTCTGTAGGGGATTGGTGGGGGGAAGGGGGGCAAGATGGGTCTGGACGGCGTGGACAGGGCAGGGCGATATTTCCAGGTGGTATGGTGCTCGGGATGGCCGCAGGCTCCTGCGATAGCTGGGGTGGGGGGCTTGGTGAAAGTCGGCTGCAATATCAGAGACCTGATAGGTCTCTCTCTCTCTCTCAGATCTGTCAGGCCTCTGCTGTTGCAATTGTGCATGTGCAGCCACAGAGGTCTGCGTCGGCGCAATAGCGCCCTCTGCTGCTACAGCAGGCTGGCTGGTGATTTAAGCCCCTGCCCCCTTTCCCTACAGGCGCAGAATGGCTTCACTCATTTTTTCATGCACTAAGTGCATAAAATTCAGGATTTGACTCGCACACAAAAACAGGTGAGAAACTCTCCTGTTTCCCTGCCCGTCCTGGACTTAGAATCTTTTTGGTAAGATCGCCCTCATTGTGTCCATTGCACTCAAGGTACGCCTTCAGCAGCTTTCGCCCAACTTGGCAGAAGACAGGTTGTGAGAGGCTCAGCAAGATGAAAATTATCATCTTGATTTAGACTCACAGGTTTAGGAACGCAAGGAAGAGTTTGTTATTTGAAGGCACTGTCATTCGTAGCCTCTGCAGGCTGCGTCGGAGACTATCATCAATCAGATGGGCACACTATTCAGTATAAAACATCTTCCAGGCACACTGAGCACGTTGCTGGGATTAGTCCCCTGCAATGGTATTCTGCTGAACAACCATCAAAAGTCCAATCATTCCCCCCTTGCAACTATGCATGAAAATGTAAGAACAGGTCGCATCCAGAGTAACGACCCATCAATCAGATCCCAAGAAGTGACGCCAGCGATAAACACCTGAACTGATTTCAACTAGGTTTGAATTCAACAAAAAGTTTAGGCTCCCCAAGCAAACAAAATTTCATTTGTACAAGTATGATTTTGACTTTATCATTCTGCAGGAATCAATGGCATTATGTTTATAATCATTTAACAGAGGCATGTTGGATTCTTTACTAATATGTTTCCCTGTAAGGAAGGGTTTATATTGTACCTCATTGTCAATGTTCCCGAGCACTATCTCCATATTTTAGGAAGAATTTAATTTGATTTGAATTAATTTATTATTGTCACACGTATTGGGATACAATGAAAAGTAATGTTTTTTTGCGCGCTGTACAGAAAAAAAGCATACCATTCTTAAAATCATAGAATCCCTGCAGTGCAGAAGGAGACTATTCGGCCCATCGTGCCTGCCCCAACAACAATCCCACCCAGGCCCTATCCCCGTAACCTCACATATTTCCCCTACTAATCTCCCCGACACTAAGGGGAAATTTAGCATGGCCAATTCACCCAACCCGCACATCTTTGGACTGTGAGAGGAAACCAGAGCACCCGGAGGAAACCCACCCAGACAACTTGCAAACTCCGCACAGACAGTGACCCAGGGCTGGTATTGAACCCCAGTCCCTGGTGCTGTGAGGCAGCAGTGCTAACCACTGTGCCACCATGACGCCCCACAGGAGTCTCATAGAGTACATAGGGAAGAAGGAAAGGAGAGAGTGCAGAATATCGTGTTGAGAAGAGTTGGAGTTCAATTTTAAGAACGTAGAATGGGAATAAAAGATGAAATTAGAGGGTATGCCGGAGACAGCTCGCAAGAAGTTGCCTCACTCCAGCACCATCTTTTTTTAAAGTGCTTAAATGGGCTTTTAAAAAAAGTCTTTTTATATCCCATCAATACTACAGAAATATGTCTAGTGACATGGAGATGATGCTTTGAATTACTCTTCCCGTTTACATTGTAAGCCCACACAGAGAGGTTGAGAATAAATTCTCCCTATGTTGTTCCACCACATCCTGGCATTGGCCACAGGAGTGCAGTTCCTCAGACATTAGCAGGACAGGCAATCTGCTGTACTTCAAGTTTATTGTGCGCGGTTGAACTTTCTGAACACCAGCCTTTCAAAGAAAGCATCCCAAAAGTAAAATGACTCCTCTAAGATTTTCCAGCTTGTGAGTTAAAAGTGCAGCTTTTAACAACTTAAGTGCTGCGGCTCTCAGATCACACCATTGTATAGTCGCCCACCCAAAGTCCACCCTTCTCTAGTCTGCACGTTCTCCCCATGTCTGCATGAGTTTCGTCCGGGGGCTCCAGTTTCCTCCGAAAGAAAGCAGGTTAGGTGCATTGGCCATGCTAAATTCTCCCTCAGTGCACCCGAACAGGTGCCAGAGTGTGGCAACTAGGGGATTTTCACAGTAACTTCATTTCAGTGTTAATGTAAGCCGACTTGTGATGAATAAATAAATAAATAAACTTCTCTTCATCCACTTTGATATCCTTCTCTTTCTCCTCTGTCTGTCTTTAATGCAAAAGTTCTCTGATTGGACAGCATACCTCCCTATTCTCTTGTTCTGTTTTCAGCCTTTGGTTTTACTTTGGTGTTGGCGGAAATCATAGAATCCCTACGGTGCAGAAAGAGACAATTCAGCCCATCGAGCCTGCACCAACAACACCCATCCCGGCCCTATTCCACATATTTACCCTGCTAATCTCCCTAACGCTAAGGGGCAATTTATCATGGCCAATCAACCTAACCCGCACATCTTTGGACTGTGGGAAGAAACCAGAGCTCCCGGAGGAAACCCACACAGACATGGGGAGAATGTGCAAACTCCACACAGACAGTGACCTTAGGCCAGAATTGAACCTGGGTCCCTGGCACTGTGAGGAAGCAGTGCTAACCACACTGCACCGTGCCACCCAACACCATCTCCCCACTTTCCTTTGAACCTTGCCGGCTGGTCTTTAGTTGGACTCATTTTCCCACTGAAGCACTAATCATTTTTGTTTAATTTTATTGACTGAAGCCTGGGTCTTTATTTGATTTACTTTTGTCAGTTCCAGTTTTGTTTTCAACTGCCTCATCCTCCCCTTTGACCTCTCCAGTGCCCACTCATCCTTCTGTTTCCTAATCATATCTGACCCACCTCCACTCATCTCCCTCCATTTTTCCTCCCAGTCTTCACTAACCTTACACCCTCTACTTTATGTCCCTTGTTGCAATATTGCTGCTACTCCCCTTAACCTCAAGTTCCCCCCCCTCCTCCTCTCGAAATCCTTGGTAAAATTCAGCTCTCTTTGTAACCACATCAATCCCACTCTAACTTTCTCCTGCTGGCCCCTCCCTACACCCTTCCTTTCTCCTCCCCAACCCTCTAACACTAGTCTACCCACACATTCCCACTTCACTTGTACCTGACGTCACCCTTCCACACTCCAATATAAGTCTTCCATTGCAGCCTGGACCATCTATTGCTTCTTCCATAATTTTCCCTTTCCTCCCATATCTTTGCAATCCCATGTCTTCAACCAAAGCCCAACTGCTCTTCATCCTTGACTTGAGGACTTCAATTAAGGTTAGGTGGATTGGCTGCTCTAAATTGCCCTTAGTCTCCCAGAATGTGTAGGTTTGGGGAATTAGCAGGGTACTTGGAAAGACGGAGAATGAGGGGAGATCTAATAGAGGTGTACAAGATTATGAAGGGGATAGATAGGGTGAACGGTGGGAAGCTTTTTCCCAGGTCGGAGGTGACGATCACGAGGGGTCATGGGCTCAAGGTGAGAGGGGTGAAGTATAACTCAGATATCAGAGGGATGTTTTTTACACAGAGGGTTGTGGGGGCCTGGAATGCGCTGCCAAGTAAGGTGGTGGAGGCAGGCACGCTGACATCGTTTAAGACTTAACTGGATAGTCACATGAGCAGCCTGGGAATGGAGGGATACAAACGATTGGTCTAGTTGGACCAAGGAGCGGCACAGGCTTGGAGGGCCGAAGGGCCTGTTTCCTGTGCTGTACTGTTCTTTGTTCTTTGTTCTTTGAATGCGTGGAGTTATGGGAATAGAGCGTGGGTGGGATACTCTGTCGGAGAGTTGGTACAGACCTGATGGGCTGAATGGCCTCTTCTGCATTGTGGGGATTCTATGACTCTATGATTAAGTTAGACATTTGCACTCTATATAATTGGGTTAGACATCCCAGGCTGGTTTCTCCTCTGAATTCCACCCACTCTCTCCAATTTGGGGTGAATTTGAGATTTTGGCCAGAATTTTATCAGCTCGCCCACCACGGGAATGGGAGCGGGCGAGAGGCAGACCATGGAAAGTTCCATTGACATCGAGCGGGATTTCACGGTTTCGGGATGAGCGAGGCCATAGAATCCAACCCATAGAGCTAAGACTAACCCCTCAAAAGCACTGCCACTAAATTGCACTTGAATTACGCTACCAAAATTTGCCGGTCCACATTCGGTTCTGCTTAAGACCTTTCCCACAGACATAAACATATCATGGAGGTATGGCTAATTCCTCTAACCCGCAGCTTCTGCATTAAATAATTGCCGTCACTTTATAATTGGCGGTTGGAGTTACAAGGCAGAATCACTAAGGTGGATAACAAATTGAGGAAATTCTGGCTGCTGATTGACCTTCGCATTACTTTAGAGGTTCAGTCAGGACTTTAGCTGTTAGATTCGCTCAAATAATACTTTGCACTGAGCAGGTGGGGGGGTGTTGAGGGGGGGTGCATGGATTTCTGTAGGGAAAAGCCTTTCATTGCAAAAGGAAGAAGAAGAAGATGAAGAGGTTAGATTGAAGGCTGTTAGTGTTAGAAACATATCATAGTCTCTGCCTTACGCTCACAGACACAGTTGACAAGACCCCCCTCTCCCTCAGAAACAGTCTTGGATTCCAAGTCAGCATCTGGTGGCCTTTGCCACACCGTCAGCTGCTCACAACTGCTCTCAGAAGCTCTCTGTCGCTCCATCCAGGGAGGATTTCCAAGCCATATCTTTCCCCTTTGAAACCAAGAAAGGGATAAATCCACTGGCAGTATTTGCACAGGTGCACATAGCAATCAGCAGAACACATGTGTTACTTAAAGCTCCATGTGACAAGCTCCTCAACTGCAATGCTTTCACTCCTCACAAAGTCCCTCACTGATAAAGATTACTGTCATGTTTCTTTATGCTGTTTGGGGAGACTAAATTTGATTTGATTTGATTTGATTGATTATTGTCGCGTGTATTGGCACAATGTAAAGTATTGTTTCTTGCACGTTATACAGACAGAAACATACCATTCATAGAGTACATAGGGGAGAAGGGGAGGAGAGGGTACAGAATGTGTTGCCGTTACAGATAGGGTGAAGAGAAAGATCAGCTTAATATATAATAGGTCCATTCAAAAGTCTGACGGCAGCAGGAAAGAAGATGTTCTTGAGTCGGTAGGTGCGTGTTCTCAGACTTGTATTTTTTCCCTGATGGAAGGGAGAATGTCCGGCGTGTGTGGGGTCCTTAGTTATGCTGGCTGCTTTGCTGAGGCAGCAGGAAGTGTAGACAGAGTCAATGGATGGGAGGCTGGTTTGCGTGATAGACTGGGTTTCATTCACAACCCTTTGTAGTTTCTTGCGGTCTTGGTCAGAGCAGGAGCCATACCATGCTGTGATACAGCTGGAAAGAATGCTTTCTATGATGCACCTGTAAAAGTTGGTGAGAGTCGTAGCGGACATGCTGAATTTACTTAGCCTCCTGGGAAAGTTGAGACGTTGGTGGGCTTTCTCAACTATAATGTCAGCGTGGAGGGACCAGGACAGATTGTTGGTGATATGAACACCTAGAAACTTGAAGCTCTTGACTATTTCCCCATTGATAGACAGGGGCACATCCTCCACTACGTTCTCTAAGTCGATGACTATCTCCTTCGTTTTACTGACATTCGGGAAGAGATTATTGCCATCACGTCATTTCACTTAGATTCTCTATCTCTTTCCTGTACTCCATCTCATCATTGTTTGAGATCCGACCCACTACGGTGGTGTCATCAGCAAACTTGTAAATGGAGTTAGAGCAGAATTTGGCCACGCAGTCATAAGTGGCGGACAAGAAAAGGCATCGGGGCATACACAAACCTCCAAAAGTAGCAATTCAGATTTATTAATTAAAGCACACCAAGCACTGGGGTTCATTTGTAGAGGGATAGAATTGAAAAGTTGAGAAGTTATATTAAACTTGTATGGAACCCTGGTTAGCCACACTTGGAGTATTGTAAACAGTTTTGACTTCCTTATTATCAAATTGATATTGTGACACTGAATATCATTATAGTGGCACCGAATGAGTAATCCAGGCTAATGGTCTGGGGTCACAGGTTCAAATCCACTCATAGTGGTGGATGGAATTTAAATTCAATTAACAAAATTCGGAATTCAAAGTTAGTCTCAGTAATGATGAACATAAAACTATCATTGATAATCAGGAAAACCGGACTGGTTCACTGATGTCCTTCAGGAGCAAATATCAGTCATCCTTAGCTGGTCCGGGCTACACGTAACTCCAGACCCACAGCATTGTGATTAACCCTTAACTGCCCTTTGAAATGAATGGTCCTAGCAAGCCATTCGGTTCAAGGGCATTGAGGAATATCCTTCTATCCCATCCTCCCTTTTGCCGGTTCAATTCTGGCTTCAGGCCACTGTCTGTGTGGAGTTTGCACATTCTCCCCGTGACTGCATGAGTTTCCTCCGGGTGCTCTGGTTTCTTCCCACAGTCTAAAGCTGTGTGGGTTAGGTTGATAGGCCATGCTAAATTGACCTTTGTGTCGGGGGGATTAGCAGGGTAAATATGTGGGGTTATGGGAATAGGACCTGGGTGGGATTATGGTCAGTACAGAATCATAGAATCATAGAATCCTACAGTGCAGAAGGAGGCCATTCGACCCATCGAGTCTGCACCGACTACCATACCACACAGGCCCCACCCCACAGCCCCAAGCATTTACCAAAGCTAGTCCCCCTGACACTAAGGGGCACTTTTTTAGCATGGCCAATCAACCTAACCTACACGTCTTTGGACTGTGGGAGGAAACAGGAGCACCCGGAGGAAACCCACACAGACTCCACACAGACAGTGACCCAAGCCGGGAATCGAACCCGGGTCCCTGGCGCTGTGAGGCAGCAGTGCTAACCACTTGTGCCGCCGATGGGCCGAATAGCCTCCTTCTGTACGGTAGGGATTCTATGGAATGGGCAACATGCCAGCGATGCACACATCCCAGGAAGAGATTTTTTTAAAAAAACTGAATAAGGTGCAAAAAAAAGGTTCAAAAGGATGTTACCGGAGTTGAGGTGATATCGGGAAAGGCTGCATAGCCTGGGGCTCCTTCCATCGGCAAAGCGATGTTGGCTGAAGGGTGTGTGACTTCAGGGAGGTTTTTAAGATTATGAAAGGATTTGACAGGGAAGACGAAAAGAAGATGTTTCCAACCTTGGGGAGATCAGAACCAGAGGCTATAAAGATAATACAGTCACCAATAAATCCGATAGGGAATTCAAGAGAACTTCTTTACTCAAAACAAATTCTAAGAATGTGCCCAGAGGGGCAGTGAGATGCGTGCAGAAGGGAGAATGGGATAGAAGGATATGCTGATGGGGTTTCATAGAATTCCTACAGTACAGAAGAAGGCCATTCGGACCATTGAGTCTGTACCAACCACAATCCCACCTAGGCCCTATTCCCGTAACACTCACCCTGCTAATCCCCCTGACACTAGGATAAATTTAGCATGGCCAATCAACCTAACCTGTGTATCTTCGGACTGTGGGAGGAAACTGGAGCACCTGGAGGAAACCCATGCAGACACGGGGAGAATGTGCAAACTCAGCGCACAGTGACCCAAGGGTGGAACTGAACCTGCAACCCTGGTGCTGTGAGGCAGCAGTGTTGACCACTGTGACACCGTGCCACCCTTTGATGAAGAAGGGTGAGAAGAGATTCACGTGGAGTCTAAACAGCAACATTTAGGGTTGAAAGACCTCTTTCTGTGCTGTGGCCTCTGTGTAATTCTATGCGACACAGACGTGAACACAACACCTTAATGTTTACCGTAGACAGCAACATTCACTGAATAGTTCCAGAAATTCAACTAATCCAACCTATCACTTTTTGACGCCACGTACTAACTAATCTACCGTTCCTAAGAGGTGATTCCTGAATGAGCTATGACTGGATTGTGGATGGTTGGGATATTTCCCCTGCAGCCTTCATAATCTGAGATGGCTTTCATCTCAGGGAAGCAGTTCCTGCAGCCTTTCAGTTTAAAGAGGTACCGGGCACTCGTCTTAAACTTGCTCATTCAGCAGACTCAATGCATAACATCTGCCCCTTCACCTTGCAGCCTAATAGCTTACAAGGTGCTGCAGAGGTATGTCATTAATGATCAGATAGACCCAACCGGGTCCTGGAAACCCTGTACAAATGTGGAGTTCAGACTGAGCCTCATTATCTATTAATGCAGCGATAACTGCCACTCACAAAGCCACCAAAGTCCTCTTACTGATGTATTCATAACCAATCTCCCAGGCTATCACTTGATGTAAAGTATGGTAATTTTAATTGATATGGAAGCATTTCAGCAGAGGTGGGTAAAGGGGAGAGCGACTTCTGTAGCCCAAGACTATTTTAATGTGTTTCTGAAAAATATAACAGCGCACTTAGTTTGTTCAATCCTTGAATTGCAATCATATCACGTTACTTCTCTGCGCGGTAGGTGAAGACAGTTTTTGCTAAGGGTGAAAACAATTAAACACAATTATTCTCAGAAGAGGGTTGGAGTCAGCACATTACAGTCACAAATCTCCAGCCTCAAAAAGTGTCTGTTAATGCCCTGTACTTTGAAGATCACACCAAACTTCACTTTATCAATTCCAACTCATTTCGAAGGGCTGTTTACGGATCAAAAAACAAAGAACAAAGAACAGTACAGCTCAGGATCAGGCCCTTCGGCCCTCCAAGCCTGTGCCGATCATGATGCCTGCCTAAACTAAAACTTACGGAGTCCGTATCCTTCCATTCCCATCCTATTCATGTATTTGTCTAGTTGCCCCTTAAATGCCGCTATTGTACCGGCTCCCGCCGCCTCCCCAGGCAGCGCATTCCAAACATTCACCACCCTCTGTGTAAAAAACCTGCCTCGCACATCATTTATTTATCCTCGTTAAGGTGAGGGATGACAATGGGAATGGAATGTAATAGTTCCATTTCAGGCACCCGGTGGTCCCCGGTCAAATGTAGAACGCTAAGATGCAGAGTAAAGATGCTCAATTCGTTTAATCCTAACCACGTGTTTTGTTCCCAGCCTCAGACAACTGCCCCATTGTGCCACGCTTCCATCTCTGTGAGATTGCCAGCGTCATCCATTGCGGCAGTCTTGTCATTGATCCATCTGGGTTAAAAACAATCCAAATCATCTCATTTAGATTCCCATTAAAAACAACAGCCAGTGGAGACTTTGATCCCATTACCTTGAGTCGATTGAACCTCGGTCCCAGAAGACTGTTTCTCATCCACTGCATCCACAGTAGCTGACAAAGTTAACGTTTTGGTATAAAATTTAATTCAACAAATGTTTGTCATGAGTAGCGGACAACACGGACAAAGACATTCCTCTGAGAGCGGGGAAGAATCTGATCTTCACCGGTCAAAGTTCATATCTGGAGGTTATATCTACCTACCGTCCATAGATGTCTAATTTTCTCCTTGCTTTTCCCTCTGCCTCCAGAGCACAGCCAGGGACAAAAGCAATCTCATCGACAAGTGTTAACCCTGTGGTGGTGTATGGTTTCACATTTAATAATCATCTCCTAGTTTCTCACTGAATTTACTATTTTTCTTGTATGAGCCTTGATGGGAGGTATTGGCTGGTTATTTGGCCATTGGGGTGAGAAAACCAGAGCTTGTCCACAGCTGGGATTCTCCAGTCCCGCTGCTATGAATGGAGATTTGGCTGAGCGCCAAATTCCCAGTTCTTGTTGGCAGTGGTGGCAGGTCATATGTGACTCATCCATTCTTTCCATTAGCTGTCACTGGTTAGCAATCAGAAACAGGGGCTGGACTTTTCCGTACCCCCGTCCCCCTCCTCCCCCCAACACCAGAGGTGGCTCGTCATTGGCTGCCAGAGGGATCTTCCAGTTCCATGGAAGTCTATGGCGTTTTGCATGGCTCATTTCTCCCACTGCCAGGGAGCTCTTGGTGGAGGGGTTGACTTTGGTGGCACTGGAAGATCCCGCCAGTGACAAGAGCCGGAAAATCCCACCCCTAAATTTTGATTATGTTCTTCCTTCTCTCTGCTACTATCCTGAGCACCACTCCAACTGAGACAGTGGCTCAATGGCTTCCTGGATTTCTAAAAGGGCACGGAATGAACTGGTTATCATTCCTCTCCGAGCAACTGCAGTACCCCCACAATGTCAACCAGGCCTTGGAGGCAGAAGTCTTGCCTCTGAGCACAAAAATTTAGGTTTAAGCCCTACTTCAGAACTCACAGATCCAGACTGAAACCCTGTCCAGTGTAGGGCCGAGGGAGTGTTGCACTGTTGTAGATGTTGTCTGTTGGGTGAGAGGTTAAAGCAAGGCCACACCCGTTCTCTCAGATAGACACTTAAATCCCATTGGGCTCCAATTTGAAGAAGCGCAGGGGAGTTCTTCCTGATCTTCTGGCCAATATTTAACCCACACCCAACATCAGTAACACCACTTACCTAGCCACTGCCACACTGCTTTGAACCCTTCGCCGAGTCCATCAGAAAAAACCCAGGCATTAAAAGGGTTACCATCCCAGGCAGCGGAGGCATACTGGTCAAAGCCTCCCTCTGCATGGATGATGTGGCTGTCTTCTGCTCGTCTGTTTGTAGGCTCCTCCAAGTCTGTGAACAATTCGAGCTGGTCTCGGGAGCCAAATTCAACCGGGGCAACAGCGAAGCTATGTTCTTCAGGAACTGGGCTGACCGATCCTTTATCCCCTTCACTGTCAGGGCAGATTACCTTAAGGTGCTGGGGATATGGTTTGGGGCAGTGGGGGCGTGCGCCAAAAACTGGGAAGAGCGCATCGCCAAAGTAAGGCAGAAATTACTGGGGGCAGCACGGTAGCACGGTGGTTAGCACTGCTGCTTCACAGCTCCAGGGACCTGGGTTCGATTCCCGGCTTGGGTCACTGTCTGTGTGGAGTTTGCACATTCTCCTCGTGTCTGCGTGGGTTTCCTCCGGGTGCTCCGGTTTCCTCCCACAGTCCAAAGATGTGAGGGTTAGGTTGATTGGCCATGCTAAAATTGCCCCTTAGTGTCCTGGGATGTGTAGATTAGAGGGATTAGCGGGTAAAATATGTAGGGATATGGGGGTAGGGCCTGGGTGAGATTGTGGTCGGTGCAGACTCGATGGGCCGAATGGCCTCTTTCTGTACTGTAGGGTTTCTATGATTTCTATGAAATTGGGCATGTGGGAGCAACGCTCCCTCTCTATCACCGGCAAAAACCTGGTCATCCGGTGTGAAGTACTGTCCATTTTGTTGTGTGTAGCGCAGGTCTGGCCGATCCCCAAATCCTGCACAGCAGCAGTCACCCAGGCCATCTTCAAATTTATCTGGAGATTTAAGATGGATCGTGTCCGGAGGGAGGCGATGCACAAATCTCTGGAGAATGGAGGGAGAAATGTTCCCAACATTGCCTTCATCCTGATGGCCACCTTTGTGTGTGGCTGCATCAAGCTGTGTGTAGATCCCCAGTACACTAACACCAAGTGCCACTACTTTTTTGAGGTTCTACCTGTCCCAAGTGTTGCGGAGGATGGGTCTGGCCACACTGCCACAGAATGCTCCAAGTAGTTGGACCGTACCGCAGCACCTGTCCTTCATGGAGAAATCTTTCCAGAAACACACCTTTGACCACATGGCGATCAAGCAGTGGTCAGCACGTAATGTCCTCGAGGCCTTGAGAGAAAAGGGGATGGTGGATCCTGTCGGATGGTTCCCTGAGCAGACTGTCAGTGTCATCCGGCAGAATGCCTCATCACCAGAACTCACAAACAAGCACCAAGACCTGGCTTGGCTGGTGGTGGGAAGGGCACTTCCCATCAGATCCTTCATGCACACTCGAGGTCTCAACACCACCACACGCTGCTCTCAAGTGACTGTGGGCGTGATGAGATGGTTGCACACTTCCTTGTCGAATGTGCCTTTGCAAAGATCTGGAGTGAGATGCAGTGGTATTTGTTGAAGTTCATCCCGAGCAGCTTGGTGACTCAGGACTCTGTGCTCTACGGGCTGTTCCTAGAGATGCACACTGAGACAAACATCAACCGCTGCTGGAGGGTCATCTAGTCGGTGAAGGACGCACTTTGGTCCGCCCGAAACTTGCTGATCTTCCTGTGCAAAGGTTTGTCCTCGACTGAGTGTTGCAGACTGGCACAGTCAAAGTCCAGGACTACGTGCTGAGGGACGCTCTCGAGCTTGGGGCAGCCGCTGCAAAGGCACAATGGGGAAAGGCCACCATTTAAAGCCTTTCAATCAAGACAGACCGAGGGGCCAGTAACTATAAAAAACCTTCGCAGTGCGTAACTGTGTGCAACTCTGTAAAAACAGCACACAGTGAAATGTGACGAATGTATATAGTTTGTCGAAGAACTGAACTGTAATAAATGTAATGTCTTGGAACTGAGCACCGTGAAGTATTGTAAATATGACTTTTTATTTGCAATCTTTGTAATTATTGGAAATGTTGTTTCTGCAATGGTTTATTTCAGAATATTTACGAATAAAGCATATTGTTGAAATAATAAAAAAAAGTACTTCAAACTATCGCTTCTCAGCCTTTTGGCTAAGATCAAGTGTAATTTTGGCATTCTGCACTTGGTTGAAGTCATGAGGTTACATTGAGGCTTCATTTGAAGCAATTTTTTAAAGCGGCATCCAGGCCTTTTGGCTAAGATGCAAATGAGATCAAGCCTTGGAGAATGCCTACTCCAATCAGCTTGGATCATGTAGATCAAGCCCAAGACAGGAAGCGGCCAGCCTACCTTGTCATCTTGGATCGGGAACATCTCATTTGCTGAGACTCTGAATTAGACTTTGATTGGATTGAATTGAATATAAACAAAAAAAAAGTAGTTCAAACAAACACCAAGACCTGGGTTGGCTGGTAGTGAGAAGGGCACTTCACATCAGATCCTCCATGTACCCTCGAGGTCTCAACACCACCACACGCTGCCCTCAAAGCAGTGGGGGTGGGGGATGAGATGAGATGATCGCACACCTCCTTGTGGAATGTGTCTTTGCAAAGAAGATCTGGAGTGAGATGCAGTGGTATTTGTTGAGGTTCATCCCGAGCAGCTCGGTGACGCGGGACTCTGTGCTCTACGGGCTGTTTCCAGGGATACATAATGAGGCAAATATCAACTGCTGCTGGAGGGTTATCAACTTGGTGAAGGATGCTTTTTGGTCCACCCACAACTTGCTGATCTTCCAGTGCAAAGAATTGTTCTTGAACGAGTGTTGCAGACTGGCACATTCCAAGGTAAAATAAAGTTAAAGTAAAGTCAAGTTTATTATTAGTCACAACTAGGCTTATATCAACACTGCAATGAAGTTACTATGAAAATCCCCTAGTTGCCACACTCCGGCGCGTGTTCGGGTACACTGAGGGAGAATTTAGCATGGCCAATGCACCAGGACTACGTGCTGAGGGACAGCCTCAAGCTTGGGGCAGCCGCCGCAAAGGCACAAGGGGGAAAGGCCACCGTTTGAAGCCTTTCGAACAAGGCCGACCGAGGGGCCAATAACTGTAAAAAAAGCCCCAGACTGTGCAACAGGGTGTGACTGCGTAAAAGAACCACACGGTGCATTGTGATGAATGTATGTAGTTTGACAAAGAACTCTGAACTGTACTGGAATGTATGAAGCATCTTGGAACTGAGCGCTGTAAAATTTGGAGCGAAGGAAATTGTAAATATGACCGTTTTTCACTCTCTGTAATGATTGGAAATGTCTTTTTTATAAAGTCTTTTCAGATTATTTATGAATAAAGTATATTTTTGAAATAAAAATAATAAAATAAGTGCTTTACAACCCATTTATAAAGCACTGGCGCAGAGTGCTTAATGCTGTTTGAAATCATGATTAGCCGTGTGAGATGAAGGCAGGGTACTGGCCCAGGAGAGTGGATTCCAAAATGGCAATAGTAGTTATAAATCTGGTTTACATACTAATTGCGTCATGATCCATTGCAATGAATGTAGCTGGGAAAAGTGCGAAACTCTTGTCAACAAGATGTCATCCCAATCGCAAGTGTGTGGACCCCACAATGAGACCTTCTGTGGAGTCTAAAAAAAACCCCAAGTACTGTGTGCCCACATCATCTCCAAAGGACAGAGAGAAATGCAAATTACCTTCAAGTCTTACCTTTATGCCTTCAGGGCAGAAAATGAATCCTGCACAAGTGAAGTTCTGCCAAGATTGGCTATTCCCTCATCTTAATTAGTCTGCTGAACTATCAGATACATTATAACAAGGAGAACTTCAGGCGTCGCTGACATTTGCAGTTGTTAAAAGAAAAAGAAAAGGCGCTGCTTTTATCAGACACTGAACTCAGTGGGTACTTAAATTTGAAGCTATTCAGGAAAGAGCAACCTCAGCAAGGGATGATCTAGCCACTTGGGTCAGTCAAACTGAGCCATTGTATGAGATTTTGAAATACAATCAATAGGTTCTGGGATGAAGGCTAAATCCTTTCTTCCTTTTTCTTGCCACTTTTCCAAGGTTGATGTATTTCAGTTTGTGGAAAGCTAAGGTTGTCCTTTCACCATTCCTCACCTCCCACCCCATCTCAGCACTCCATAGTCCCAGAGGGGACCATGGGTTTAATAACGGGAAACTTTCACAGTAAATCTAATCTTAGAAGTGCACCTGAAGATTCTTGTCGCAACAACAGGGAAATTTGTGTCCATAGTGTAATGGAAATGGTGCGACGGATGCCATGGGTCTCCCAGGTCAGGGGAATGCATGTCCAATCCTTTCCACTGCAGTCTGCATGGTGGATAGGCTGCCCACACAGGCATCTTCTGTACATGTGGAACCCTCTGAACTGTTGCAGTCACATCAGCTGAATTGACGCTCTGTTTACGAACTTGGACTAAGAAGATCCATTCACCAGATTAAACAAGGGGCGGTAAGGTGGCACAATAGTTAGCACAGCTGCCTCACAGCACCAGAGACCTGAGTTCAGTTCCAGCCTTGGATGACTGTATGTGTGGAGATTGCGCCTTCTCCCCATGTCTGCATGGGTTTCCTCCGGGTACCCTGGTTTCCTCCCACAGTCGAAAGATGTGCAGGTTAGGTGGATTGGCCATGCTAAATTTCCACTTAGTCTCCCAATATGTGCAAGTTAGATGTGTAAGATGTGTAGGCATCTGGAGCACCATTTCCACGACACTATGGATCCAAATCTCCCTGTTGTTGCGACAAGAATCTTTAGGTGCACTTCTAAGATTAGATTTACTGTGAAAGTTTCCTGTTATTAAACCCATGGTTTCCTCTGGGAATCTGGAGTGTTGGGATAGGGGGAAGTGAGGAGTGGTGAAAGGACAACAGGGACAAAGTAGAAATGAAAGCTTCAAGTTTTTAGGTGTTCAGATCACCAACAACCTGTGCTGGTCCACCCATGCCGACACTATAGTTAAGAAAGTCCACCAGTGCCTCTACGTTCTCGGAATACTAAGGAAATTTGGCATGTCAGCTACGACTCTCAGCAACATTTACAGGTGCACCATAGGAAGCATTCGTTCTGGTTGTATCACAGCTTGGTATGGCTCCTGCACTGCCCGCGACCGCAAGAAACTACAAAAAATCATGAATGTAGCCCAATCCATCATGCAAACCAGCCTCCCACCCATTGATTCTGTTTACATTTCCCGCTGCTTCGGCAAAGCAGCTAGCATAATTTAGGACCCCCCCGCACCCCGAACATTCTCTCTTCCACCTTCTTCCATTGGGAAAAAGATGCAAAAATCTGAGGTCACGTACCAACCGACTCAAGATCAGCTTCTTCCCTGCTGCGGTCAGACTTTTGAATGGACTTACCTTGCATTAAGTTGATCTTTCTCTACACCCTAGCTATGACTGTAACACTACATTCTGCACTCTCTTATTTCCTTCTCTATGAATGGTATGCTTTGTCTGGATTGCGCGCAATAAACAATACTTTTCACTGTATACTAATACATGCGACAATAATAAATCAAATCAAATCAAATCAGGTGAGGGAGATTAGCCATGGGAAATTTGTGAAGTTATGGGGATAGAGCGGGGGAACAGGCCTTGGTAAGATACTCTATCAGAGAGTCAGTGCCGACCCGACAGGTTGAATGGCCTCATTCTGCACTGTAGTGATTCAATGGTTCTATTCTGTTAACCTGTCGCTCACCAAAGAATGTGCTTTCAGGAACAGGACCATGACAACTGTGTCAGGATAATCTTACTAATGCTGCAAGAGGTTGGCTTGGCTCTGTGACAGATATGAGCTTTCCAGGGTGACCATAAAATTCATAGGGTTCGTTATTGCAGTGACTGGGATTGCCGCAGAAAACAAAGGCAATAAAGCAATTTCCGCCACCTAGAAACGTAACAGAGCTACAATGGTCGAGGTGCATGATCAGCCACCAGGTAAATTCCTGCCTCACTTAGCCCAGATTAATGAACCCTTCAGACATACAACACGAACGGGCACGGTGCTGGTCTAAGCATCAGCAACAACCATTCAAAAAAATCAAAACAGTGCTAATATTCTCAGAGATCCTAGCCCGCTACCTTCCACCAGTGCAGTAGATGATACATCTGCAATGGGATAGGGAGCATTGTTATTCCAGATCCAGACTGATGACAAAAGATGACCTGTTTACTCTGCATCCATCTCATTAACCAACACCGAACAACTCTATGCAATGATTGAAGAAGCGAGCGCTCACAGTAACCTGGGAATGTGAGAGATTCTCTGATTCTGTATTGGGCCTAAGATCAAGATTTAAGATCAAGACCATTCATAACATTGTTGAACACAAACAAAATCACAAAGTTGATGAACCACAAGATTCATCAATTCCAATGTTTCCTCATGCAAGGCGCTATTACAGAGTCCGTTCAGGATAAATATTGGACCATAGCCAATAAACTATCCAGGATTCCTGCCAATTACCCAGTACGGGAAAATAAAACCTTCACTGCTGAAGTTGAAGATTTTACAGCCTTGAATATCAAATAATTACCAGCAACAGACCAGAAGTTGCACGAATTTTGTGTGGCCCAAAGGCAAGATAAAATGTACATCCAGATTCACGCGTACTGCCTGGGTGGATGGCCACTCTACATCCTGAGCACCCCAGCTTGAGGCAATCATTTGAACAGTCACATTGTGGACAACTTCCTGGTATACAAGAGTGTCAATACCTCAATTCTCCACCTGGAGGTCCGCTAGAGGATCCACCAAGGGCATCTTGGCATAACCAATGTTGAGCCAGGGTACTGCACTCCATATGGTGGCCAGTGATTTTGCACTCCTTCGAACAGATGTCACCAGTGCCACCCACAGACAGCAGCCAAAAGAGCCACTTCTGCCCCTTCTCCTTCCCATCAAGGCCTTGGGAACACCCTGATATGAATTTGTTGGACAATAAAGGAAAATATTTCTCACAGTAGAAGGCTATTATTTCTGCTGGATCCCCCTCAACCTTGACGCAACCCTGATTGTGCATAGGTTAGACTTTCGTCTGCTTCTGTAGCTAATTACTCCTGGGACACGTCACGAGTCTGTCACCAGGGGTTTATAGCTTGAAGGGCTTGACACCACATCAAGCATAGCCACACTGATACAGACACAGACAAACTAAGGGGAAATTTAGCATGGCCAATCCACCTGACCTGCACATCTTTGGAAGAAACAGGAGTACCCGGAGGAAACCCACGTAGACACGACGAGAATGTACAAACGCCACACAGTCACCCAAAGCCGGAATCGAACCTGGGTTCCTGGCATTGTGAGGCAGCAGTGCTAACCACTGCGTCACCATGCCATTCATTCCTGCTGGATAGAGGTACAAAAGCTACACGCCCTCATCTCTGAAGCAGTTATTACCTCCTTGAAGAAAATGTTCTCTATAAATGGCATTCTGAACATCCTCATCTCTGATAAAGTTTAAAGTTTATTTATTAGTCACAAATAAGGCTTACATTAACATTGCAATGAAGCTACTGTGAAATTCCTCTCGTGGTCCACAATTCATCAGCAAGCGCTTCCAATCCTTTGCAGTGTCATATGGATTTGTACATGCCATAAGCTCTCCAAAATACTCTCAGTCTCATGGAGAAACTGAGTGAAGAATGTGCATTATAAAAGCCCTACTGAAGAAGAATGGTGCCTCTGAGCTCATTCTGCTTAGTGATCTCTCCATACCATTACACAATGGGCGGGGTTTTCCAGTCACGCTTGCCCCAAGACCAGAAAATCCCACCCAAAGTCAATGGACCTTTGCATGGTCTGTGTCCCACTCGCTACAATTCCTGTGGCAGACAGGATGGGAAAATTCCGCAGAATGGGGTTGTTCCATTTGAGATGCTGATGGGCTGCAAGGTTACGACACAACATCCTCTATTGCCTCACAGCTTACGACCAAATGTCACAGTGGTAGACCATAATCGAGCTAAAAAGAAGGAAGGACTCTACCGAGCTAGTCAATAATTACATTTAACCAGAACATAGGGTTCAAGACCTTCCAGTTCTGGGAAGGCAAGAGAGGGTATGGATCAGAGATCAGATCCATGCTGGTACGGGTTATTCAGAAGCTGCAGCAACCGAGGTTGTATCTGGTCAAGACACGATCCAGCGTGAGTCGAAGGAGCAGATTGGGCCTAATCTCAATGGACAGAAAACCATGGGAAGAATACCCTGAATTCCAAGAGAGCATCACACTTACTGAACCACAAATAAGGGAAACCACGAGTGATAGCCGCCACAAACTGACCTCAGGGCAACAGGATTCCCACCCACCTCGGAACAAGCTCCGTACCGGTTCAGGAAGATTGGTGAAACCACCAAAGTGAATTTCCCTCTAAGAGAAGAGACCTTGGCGGGCCAGTTTAAGGGGATATGTGTGGAATAGTGTGGGGAGGAAGATTCAGAGGGAGATGTAGGGCAAAGAGTTAACTCCACTGAGAGCAACTGAGCATGTGCACAAGGAGCTATGTCACTGATGTCTCTCACTGACAGAAGATAGAATCATCCCTACAGTGCAGAAGGAGGTCATTCAGCCCATCGAGCCTGCACCGACAACAATCCCACTCAGGCTTTATCCCCGTAACCCCATGTATTTACCCTGCTAGTCCCCCTGATACTAAGGGGCAATTTGTCATGGCCAACCAACCTAACCCACACATCTTTGGACTGTGGGAGGAAACCAGAGCACCCAGAGGAAACCCACACAGACAAGGGAAGCACATGCAAACTCCACACAGACAGTGACCCAAGGCGAGTCTGTCGTGCTGTGAGGTAGCAGAGGTAACCATTGTGCCACTGCGCCGCCCCCAGTGATGACTGAGATGACTAAGGTGACTGAGAAACTCATTAGAGAATAGCTCCAGCAATGACTCATTTAACCTTTGTAAATGGTATGTAAATAAATGTGAAGCTAACAAATGCTGAAAGAAAACATGAGAACACCCTTGCAGGTCTCAGGGTCAGATTCCAGGAGTCAATCTCCCTGATCACCTGTCCCAAATCCCTTTTACTGGTGTTCATTGTGGGCCTCCTGGTCACCCACAGAAACGGCCAGGATCTTGCATCCCCATTTGCCATTGATGCAAATTAAGGAGCACAGTGACACAGTGGTTAGTACTGCTGCCCCACAGCGCCAGGGACCAGGGTTCGATTCCCAGCTTGGGTCACTGTTGTGTGGAGTTTGTATGTTCTCCCCGTGTCTGCGTGTGTTTCCTCCGGGTGCTCCGGTTTCCTCCCACAGTCCGAAAGACGTGCAGGTTAGGTGCATTGGCCATGCTAAATTCTCCCTCAGTGTACTCAAAAAGACACCGGAGTGTGGAGACTAGGGGATTTTCACAGTAACTTCATTGCAGTGTTAATGTAAGCCTACTTGTGACACAAATAAATAAACTTAAAAAATAAGTTAAATAGTGATGGGAGCGCAAAATCCCACCAGTGCCGAAAAATGAGATTCTCACTGGCGAGATCTCGAATGTGATCATCCCTGTCACCCGCCAGTGATGTAACGGGAATGCCGCCATGCAGTGATGGGAACCCTATTTAATGACATTTAAATATTAGGAGTGGGCTTCTCCGCTGCATTGTCTCTTCACATTCAGATCTCCCCCTCATTGATGTGAAGCCACATCGGCAAGGTTACAACAGGTCTGCAGCAATGTGAATCAGGTGAAGCGAACTCTTTGGGAGGGGGTGCACAGGTATGTATAGCCCCTGAGAGTAGAGGGACATGTCTGGGCACTACCCTGGCACAGCACTCCCCCCAGAACTGGCAGGCAGTGCCAAAGGGCAGTGCTAAGGGTAGTGCCAGAGAGGACTTCCTTTGAGGAGGTCATGGGGGAGGCTCCACATGTGCATGGATGGGGAGGGGGCTCCACATGTACATCTGAAGGGGGATGTTCCCCATTTCTTGGGGTGTTCCCCATATGCGTGGGAGGAAGGAGTTCCCCATGTCCACGTGGGGATGGGGGTCTCCATTCCATGGGGGGATCTTTGTTTTCATGTTTGGTTCTGTTATATCAGGGTGCCGTTATAATAGGGCCCCAATCTCTAGAAGGCTGATGTTGCTGATGGGACAGGCTCTAACAGAGCCAGCGGAACAGCCTCCTGGATTTTATTTCCAAGTGTTTTCTCTCCTGGGCCAACAATTTAAAGGATAAACAAAAAATCTGCCTTGTGTTTGTCCTCCTGTCGACTTCATGAGTAAGATCTCCAGTGCCCTCTTAGTGACCTCTGCCCTTGTTGTTATATTTTCCATTTCAGAATTGAGCTGTCATTGAGTCAATTGTAAGACCTCCAACTAGCTCTGGAACTCACGATATACCCTGTGAATCAGTACAGTTTCCCTTTAAGGACAGACTGCCTTTAAGAGGGACAGCTGTCTGCACCCAGTGCCCTCGGTGGACACTGCTTGTCTACGTGTTGAGTGTTCAGACAATCAACAGCATGGGCTTTGCTGGAATTAACACTTCAGGCCACCACACCAAATTTACATACTGCTTGTGACCATGGCAACAGACATGCAGGTCCAAAATAGCAACCGTCCCACTCAAAAAATGATGCAGCCCAATTCTAGCCAGCAAACTTTGTGAGGGATGTGTTGGGGAATGGCAAAGGAAGTCCGTCATTTGTGTTTCGTGTCATGACAGCAAGTGGTGAGGGAAGGAACCTTTGGCCTTGTAAGGATGTGTTAACCCTTTCAGAACTGAAAGGTGGTCTTCTGCAATCATCTCTTTTTATAACTTTGTTTTCCCCGCGGGGAGATTGAGACATTTATTATCTTGACCTTATATTTCAGTTTATTTATTATTGTCACAAGTAGACCCACATTAACACTGCAATGAAGCTACTGTTAAAATTCCCTAGTCGCCACACTCCAGCGCCTGTTCGGGTTACACTGAGGGAGAATTTAGCATGGAATGTGCACCTAATCTGCACTTCTTTCGGACTGTGGGAGGAAACATGAGCACCCGGAGGAAACCCACGCAGACACGGGGAGAATGTGCAGGCTCCACACAGACAGTGACCCGTGTCCCTGGTGCTAACCACTGTACCACAGCGGTTTTGAAAAGTACAGACAAACTCAAGGTGGGTGATTTAACACCCACATTCACTGTCAGCGAGAACGGTGACATGGACACAAAATACGGCGACTCGGGAAAAGAGATTCTCGCTGGCGAGATCTCATTTCCCAAGTTTCCTCACCCCTCGCTGGTGACATCATAAATTTCACCACTCTTAAATACAATTAAAGGTTTTCCCAGACACCTTGCCGATGTGACGTTACATTGCCGCGGTTCACAACAGCTATTTTAAAACGTGAAGCAGCCGAGGGAAACAGGCTGGCAGTGCCAAAGTGTGTATAGCCGCTGGGGGAAGACGATCATGCCTGGGCACCGCCCCCACCACTGCCCTCTGGCACAGGTTAGAAATGCCAGGGTGAATCCTCTGGGGATCCACATTTGGGAGAGGCATGGTGGAGAGGGGAGAGTGCCAAGGCTTTTGAAGGGGGGGTACTTTTCAGTGATGGGAGGAGAGGGCAGTGAGGTGGGGGGGAGAGGGCAGTGAGGGAGGAGTCTGCGCTGAAGGGGGGACCTAGCATGGCAGGGAGCAGGCAATGATGGGGAGGAGCGGGCACTGAGCGGGAGGGCCAGCAGAAAGACGGGTGATGCTACCACGGTTTTTCATTTTATTCATTCATCGGACATGGGCATTGCTGGCTGGGCCAGCATTTGTTGCTCGCCCCTTGAACTGAGTGGCTTGCTAGGCCATTGCAGAGGGCAGTTGAGAGTCAACTACATTGCTGTGGGTCTGGAGTCACATGTAGGCCAGACCAGGTAAGGATAGCAGATTTCCTTCCCTAAAGGACATTAGTGAACCAGATGGGTTTTTCCGACAATTGACAATGGTTTCATGGCCATCAGTAGATTCTTAATTAGAATCAGATCGTTTTTATCACGTGATTAGTTAATTAGTTATCACGTAATGAGTTAATCAGTGAACCAGATAGTTTTTATCGAATTCAAATTCCACCATCTACCGTGGCAGGATTCGAACCCAGGTCCCCAGAAAATTAGCTGAGTTTCTGGATTAATAGTCCAGCGATAATACCACTAGGCCATCACCTCCCAGCTGTTGTGTTAGAGAGTTCAGAGCCCCTGATAATTGTACAGCCGGGGATGAAAGCCTCTGATAATCATCGAACCTACAGCACGGAGACAGGCCCTTTGGCCCAAACTGGTCCATGTTTAAAGATGGCGCCCTGATCTCTGTGGAGCCGGCCTTGCTGGTTCTATCAGGCCCCGCCCTGCCAGAGTGACAGCATGAACCTCGTCCCCAGTTGTTTTTTGTCAGAGTGGCTCAAGATCTGGTGTGAAAACCCGGCAGTGACTCTGGAGCGATGCACGCCCGTTTTCAGTCGGAGCCTGGCACTCTGGCAAATCGTTGGAAAATTCCGCCCAAGGTTGTTTTTCAATAAAAAGATGAGTTTCCTCCCTCAAAAAACTTTCTCTTCAGGTTACAAAAATAAAATTCCACACCATCCTCTGCTTGTCAGCATGAGGGAAATATTCGGAGTGACATTTATGATTGCCAGCAGTGACATATGTGCAACTCATTTCAATGAATGAAGCCGCATTTATTTTTAAGCCTTTTCGCCCTGTGGCTGTTTCAATTTTCAATTCCCACACTTTCTATTGGATTAGAAGCAACCTTTAACGGCAACTTGCAGCCAATGAACAGCCAATATTTTGTAAGTAGTTCTCACCTCCACAAATTGGCAGGGAAGGCTAAGAGGAAGAAGGAGGTAATTGATTTTAAAATGATTTTCTTTCTTTGAGGTAGCAAAGTAAAGATAAAAAACATAAAAGTGTATGAAATAGGAGCAGGAGCAAGCCGTGCTACCCCTAAAGCCTGCTCTGTCATTCATAGAATCATAGAATCCTACAGTGCAGAAGGAGGCCGTTCGGCCCATCGAGTCTGCACTGATCACAATCCCCCATCCCCATAACCCTGTGCACTTACCCGAGTTAGTCCCCCCGACACTAAGGGGCAATTTAGCATGGCCAATCCACCTAACCCGCACATCTTTGGACTTTGAGAGGAACCGGAGCACCCGGAGGAAACCCATGCAGACATGGGGATAATGTGCAAACTCCACACAGACAGCGACCCAAGCCGGGAATCGAACCCGGGTCCCTGGAGCTGTGAGGCAGCAGTGCTAACCACTGTGCCACCATGCCGCCCCCTGTGCTGTATTAATTAAGATCATGACTGTTCTGGTTATGGTGCCATGGTGGCACAGTGGTTAGCACTGCTGCCGCACAGTGGCAGAGGCCCAGGTTCGATTCCCGGCTTTGGTCACTGTATGTGTGGAGTTTGCACATTCTCCCCGTGTCTGCGTGGGTTTCCTCTGGGTGCTCCAGTTTCCTCCCACAGTCCAAAGATGTGCAGGTTAGGTGAATTGACCACGGTGGATTGCCCCTTAGTGTCCCAAGATATGTAGGTTAGCGGAATTAATGGGGTAAATGTGTGGGGCTACGGGGATAGGATATGGGTTGTGCCTGGGTAAGATGCTCTGTTGGAGAGTCGGTGTAGACTCAGTGGGCTGAATGGCCTGAATGGAGTCCATTCACCTGATGAAGGAGCAGAGCTCCGAAAGCTCGTGATTGCAAATAAACCTGTTGGACTTTAACCTGGTGTTGTGAGACTTCTTAATGTATTCATTGTGATCATGGCTGATCACCAAATTCCATATACTGATCCTTCCCCTTCTCCCCAAATCTCTTGATCCCTTTAGCCCAAAAGCTATATCTAATTTCTTCTTGAAATCACACAACGTTTTTGCCTCAACTACTTTCTGAGGTAGGGAATTCTACACATTCAACACTCACTGGGTGAAGAAATGTCTCCTCACCTCAGTTCTAAAAGGTTTACCCTTTATCCTCAAACTATAACCCTTAGTCCTGACTCCCCCACCACTGGGGATGTGCAAACTCCACACAGACAGTCATCCAAGGCCAGAGTCGAATCCGGATCCCTAACGCTGTGAGGCAGTAGTGCTAACCGCTGTGCCACCATGCTACTACAACTGGATTAGGCCAGAAATCTTGCACACTGTTTGAGGAGAACCCCCACCCCCACACCAATCTCACTCCCCACCACAACCACCCTCCCCCTGGCCATCCATGGCACCTTGAATCTAATCCATTTTCTTGGATTAGACACATTCCCCATGCAGGATGTGTGCAACCATGGGAAGGAAGAGGAATTATCCAGGCATTAGCCCAGTACGGTGGGCTGCTGAGATCCTTCTTATCTGGAGAAGCCTATTGCTCGGTGTTTTAAGGTCTCAGAAGACTAAGGAAATTTGGCGTGTCAGCTACGACTCTCACCAACTTTTTCAGATGCACCATAGAAAGTATTCTTTCTGGTTGTATCACAGCTTGGTATGGCTCCTGCTGTGCCCAAGACCGCAAGAAACTACAAAAGGTCGTGAATGTAGCCCAATCCATCACACAAACCAGCCTCCCATCCATTGACTCTGTCTGCACTTCCCACTGCCTCGGAAAAGCAGCCAACATAATTAAGGACCCCACGCACCCCGGACATTCTCTCTTCCACCTTCTTTCGTCGGGAAAAAGATACAAAAGTCTGAGGTCACGTACCAACTGACTCAAGAACAGCTTCTTCCCTGCTGTTGTCAGACTGTTGAATGGACCTACCTCGCACTAAGTTGACATTTCTCTACACCCTAGCTATGACTGTAACACTACATTCTGCACTCTCTCCTTTCCTTCTCTATGAACAGTATGTTTTGTCTGTATAGTGCGCAAGAAACAATACTTTTCACTGCATGTTAATACATGTGACAATAATAAATCAAATCAAATCAAAATCAAATCAAATCAAAATCAAATCAAATCAAATCAAATCATTTAAGGTACTGGAGTTCTCACCCTATGTTCTCGGCTCCACCCTCCTCCAAGAATCAGGGAAGGAAATCCACTCGTTAATATTTCAACTCATATTATTTTTTTCTAAAATGTATTTTAGTATTTGACTATTCCAGCAGTGTGGTGTATTAGTATATTTATTGCAGCCAGTTCAATTCTGTCCTTATACCAAACAGACACATGCACAAATGCGTGTGCATGCACACACATGCACAAACCACACACACACATAGAAACGCTCACACACATACACGCATATGCACAAACCACACACATGTGCACAGGCGTGCGTGCTCCTACTGTAATATCAGTGTTTGCCTCTCCATCACAATGCATGAGCTAAGAACAAACAAAACGTGTTAGCTCAGAGAGATAGGAGAGTCTCTGGAGTTTCTGTCAGCCTTAAGAATCTTCTATTTTTAGCCCTGAAAGGGTTAAGTCTTTGCAGAAGAAAAATACCAGTGGCTGATAACGTAGATATGGTTACTATGGTGATATTACCATAATAATAATTCGTATCAATCTGCTCTTTATCAATGAATTCCAATTCACCAAACAATTTCCTATTCATTTCTGTACAATCCATCTTACTCTACGTCAAACTCAAGCCAGCTGAGTAATGCCAATTTGTTCCAAAGTGTTAGAGCCAGAACGTGCTAACAGTCAATCCTCAGTCTTCACTAAGCGAACACACTTCTGCAGGGGTGGTTGGGGTCAAGCAGATACGGCCTCGAGGCTGGGTGGTGGGTGGTTGGAGAGAGCAGGGAAATCTGCCAGGGTTCCTGTTCTTGTTTGTTATCCAGTGACCTCTACTGGAAAGAGTGTGTGTGTGTGTGTGTGTGTGTGTGTGTGTGTGTGTGTGTGTGTGTGTGTGTGTGTGTGTGTGTGTGTGTGTGTGTGTGTGCGCGTGTGCACATGGGTGTGTTGTTTGTTCATGAGTGTGTGCATGTGTGTATGTGTGCATGCATGTTTGTTAGCATTTCTCTGTGTGTGTAGTTTGTGAGTGTGTATGTGTGTGTGCGTGCAAGCCTGTGTGCACATGTGTGGTTTGTGCATGTGCATGTGTGTGTGTATGTGCATATGTGTGTGAGCGTTTCTGTGTGTGGTTTGTATATGGGTGTGTATGTGTGTATATACACATGTGCCTATATATGGTTTGTGCATGTGTGCATGTGTATGTGTGCATATGTGTGTGTGCATTTTTATGTGTGCGCGCTTTGTGCATGTGTGTGCATGTATCTGTTTCATACAAGGACAGAATTGATTTGGCTGCAGTGACTCCACAATTTTACATCATTCTGCCAGTAAATCTTCGCCAGGGCTCACCCACCTTAAGTTCAGTTTACAGCAAAGCGTGGGCACTGGATGAAAACACTGACGCGATTGTATGTCAGACAAGATCAAGCCCCTTCAGGAGATGAGGGGAAACAATGGTTGGGTCGGGGTAGAGGCAGGGGGGGAGTGTGACAATCTAAAGCTCACTGAATACTGTCAATTTGTTATAGGTTAAAGTCCATCAAAAAACCCTGAATTTAACATCCCGACCTTTAATCTCCAGGCTCAGGTGTCAGGTACTGTCTCTATGAATACATTTACCTCTGAATAGCCTTAACACTGAACCAGTCAGATATGCAATATTTCTTAACAGTAAATTCATCACAATCTTTGACCTTCTTTTTGACATCTATCTTTTCTCATTTTCCCTGAGTCTCTATTTAATTATTTATAGAACAGAAGGTGCTTGCACCTCATGCAATGGTTGACAATGTCTCCTCTCCTGAAGGCATTGACGTATGCTGGAGACGGATCCATGGATATTATCATTGACTGACATCTCACCCATTCTTCAAGTGTGAGTCTGGACAGTGTGTGTTGGCAGGATCTTTGATAATGTGGGCCTTGCTCTGCTTATCTGATATCGCATCACACACACTTTCCAGCAGGTTTCGCGATGTGTGTCAGGAATCATGAATCCTGACTGAATTTCTTTCCCTCCCTGCTCTATCCCAAGACAATGAATGCCAATTATTGCATTCATAAAACCATCCTGGCTGAAAATAGCTAATCAAAGAACAGAGGGGGAGGCAATGGCCTGGTGGTATTATTGTTGGACTATTAATCCAGAAACTCAGCTCATGTTCTGGGGTTCTGGATTTGAATCCCACCACGCCAGATGGTGGTATTTGAATTCAATAAAAAAATTACCTGGAATTAAGATATCCATAAAACCATTATTGATTATTGGAAAAACCCATCTGGTTCACTGTTGTCCTTTAGGGAAGGAAATCTGCCTCCCTTACCTGGTCTGGCCTACATGTGACTCCAGAACCACAGAAATGTGGTTGACTCTCAACTGCCCTCTGCATTGGTTTAGCAAGCTACTCAGTTTCAAGGGCAACTAGGGATGGGGAATAAGTGCTGGCCCAGTCATTAATGCCTATGTCCCACAAATGAATAGAAAAAAAACAGACCAGTGATTGTAGCAGAGATCTTGCTGTTCTGTACATGAATCCCACATGTACGGTGGAATTACTCACTGAGGCATTGTCAAGCCCTGAATATATCACACTGGAGTACGAGGAAATGGTGAAACCACCTAACACTAAAAACAACTGTGCTCATTAACTAGCGTCTTTCTTTCACTGGCAGCTATTGCCTTTCATTTAAGCAAGGCAGGATTCGGCTTGCAGAAGAGAAGACTTCCTCGTGATCTAGAGTCAGACTCTCACCAACTTTTAAAGATGCACCGTAGAAAGGATTCTTTCCGGCTGTATCACAGCTTGGTATGGCTCTTGCTCTGCCCAAGACCGCAAGAAACTACAAAAGGTTGTGAATGCAGTCCAATCCATCACGCAAACCAGCCTCCCATCCATTGACTCTGTCTACATTTCCAGCTGCCTCGGCAAAACAGCCAGCATAATTAAGGACCCCACTCACCCCGGACATTCTCTCTTCCATTTTCTTCTGCCAGGCAAAAGATACAAAAGTCTGAGGTTACGTACCAACTGACTCAAGGACAGCTTCTTCCCTGCTGCCATCAGACTTTTGAATGGACCTACCTCGCACTAAGTTGATCTTTCTCTACACCCTAGCTATGACTGTAACACTACATTCTGCACCCTCTCCTTTCCTTCTCTATGAATGATATGTTGTGTCTGTATAGCACGCAAGAAACAATACTTTTCGCAGTATGTTCATACATGTGACAATAATAAATCAAATCAAATCAAATCAAAAAGACCTGTCTAGGTCCTTGACTCTTCCTGTCCAGAGCTTGATTGGGGAGGGGGAACTCAGGAAGGTGACGGGCCACTCCACCCCACACATTCCCGCCTGATTGTGGTGAACTATCGTTGGTTCCCACTGGATAGTACTGAGCCAGGGTCTGGCCAGTACTACAAGTATGTACATATGTTGCTGTTGGGTTAGGGATGGGTTGTGCTACTTGTTGCTGTTGGGGTTAGGGTGGGGTTGTTACACCTTTGTATTGTAGTGTTGTGGTACATCCCAGTCGGGCTCCGCCTCCTGGGAGAGGTATAAAGGTCCCTGCTCTGGCTGGGACCCCTCAGTCTGGGATCGTGTATATAATTGTTAGCTGCTTTGTTACAGCAAATAAAAGCCTTTATTTCCTGAGCATCAGGCCTCGTGTATGATAACGCGCATCAGTGATTAAATGGGCCCCTGCATCTCTCAGCCCCTCTCTGAGGGAGAACAGAATTTTTCCTGTTAATTCTATTTTTCCCTCTCCGCAGATGCCGCCAGATCTGCTGAGCGCATCCAGCATTTCCTACTTTTGTTTCAGATTTTCAGCACCTGCAGTAATGTAATGTTGGAACAAGAGATTCTGTCATTCACCACAAAGCTTTAATGAAGCTTATGCTGCACCAATTTTTGGCCAATCAGAAGGCAATATTTTGTCGGTTTCTCCCATCTCCTTGGTAGTCAGTGACAACCAGGGGAGGGAAAGGGTTAACACCAATTGTCCTGCATCAGTGCAACCTACAAAGCATTAGTCGAACTGGATCCAAAGACACACAATTGTAAATGTGTTGTTCAATGCTCTTAACACTGTTTTCGGAGGGCTGCGTGTCCAAATAAAGAATATGCACTCTCAGTATGAGATGTTTTAAACGCTAAAAAACAGGTGAGATTTGGTCAGAGGTGGGATGTTAAAATGCAAAAAATCTCAAAACTGAACTCAATCCGTCCTGAACACACCCACTTCTGGTTATAATGAAGATAGAAATCCAGCTGCTCCTGGGAGACAGGACACTCATTTAAACATTTTAATTAGGCCGCACGCCATACATCTGGCCAAAATTCTCCGGCCGTTCTCGCCCCACCGCCGCTGCCGGCGAGAGTGGAGAATTTGGCGCTCACACAAATTTCCATTCACTGCAGCAAGTCTGGAAAATCCCAACTGCGGGCGAAGTCGGAGGATCCCGGCCTTTATTTCTCTTCCAGCTTTAACGCTAACCAGCCAAGTTTCATAGGCCTCAAGAAATCAGGCAGCTGAAGGAAGGAAAGGACTGCTGCACGGAATGGGTAAATGCATTTACAGCACGGCTTGTGGGGCGGGAGGAGAAGGAGTGTCTAGAGACAGGAAGGATGTTCTTGTCCCTTCCTGTCCTGAATAGTCCAAATATGTGTTCGGTTAGTGGGTTAGTTATATTAAATTTCCCCTTAGTGTCCAATGATGTGTTAGGTTAGGTGAATTAGCTATAATAAATTTCCCCTTAGTGTCCAAAGATGTGTAGATTAGGTGGATTGTCCATGGTAAATGCACGGGGTTACGGGGATAAGGCGGAGGGTGGGGCCTGGGTGGATACACATTTGGAGAGTCAGTGCAGACTCAATGGGCCAGTTGGCCTCTTTATGTGCTGTAGGGATTCTATGGTTCTATGGAGTGTTTTGCCCCCATACCGCCAATCTAACCAGTTTCCTACTCCATGAGATTGGGCACAAGCCCATATGGTTGGGAGGGTCCCTTGACTGATTGGTAGTTTCCTGCAACCACGCACCTCCCCCCACCCCCACACCACCACCACCACCCCCACCCACACCCTCCCCCCACCCCCCTCTCCAGAAAGCTCCCAGAGCTAATAAATGCTTTCAAAGTGTAGTCACGGTCATTGGGTAAGAAAGCAAAATGCCAACTTGTGCACAAAATTCACCCATTACAACACTCAAACAAACCCAACATCACAGAGTCTTTCACATCCACCTGGGCAGGTAGTTAAAGTCGAAGTTATAAAGTCTCACTCAAAGAACAGAACACTGAATCATTCCCAAAGTTAGGAAGTTCGGACAGGTCCTGAGAACAGTGGGACCCTGTGTAGAATTTGACTGTAAGAAGTCTCACAACACCAGGTTAAAGTCCAACAGGTTTATTTGGCAGCACTAGCTTTCGGAGCTCCAAGCCCCTTCTTCAGGTGAGTGAGGACTCGTGTTCACAAACAGGGCATATAAAGGCACAAACTCAATTTACAAGATAATGGGTGGAACGCGAGTCTTTACAGGTAATCAAGTCTTAAAGGTACAGACAATGGGAGTGGAGAGACGGTTAAGCACAGATTAAAGAGATGTGTATTGTCTCCAGCCAGGACAGTTAGTGAGATTTTGCAAGCTCAGGCAAGTCGTGGGGGTTACAGATAGTGTGACATAAACCCAAGATCCCGGTTGAGGCCGTCCTCATGTGTGCAGAACTTGACTATCAGTCTCTGCTCAATGATTCTGCATTGTTGTGTGTCATGAAGGCCGCCTTGGAGAACGCTTACCCGAAGATCAGAGGCAGAATGACCGTGACTGCTGAAGTGTTCCCCGATTGTAAGGGAACACTCCTGCCTGTTGATTGTTGAGCGGTGTTCATTCATTCATTGTCGTAGCGTCTGCATGATCTCACCAATGTACCATGCCTCGGGACATCCTTTCCTGCAACGTATCAGGTAGACAACGTTGGCCGAGTTGCAAGAGTATGTACAGTGTACCTGGTGGATGGTGTTCTCATGTGAGATGATGGCATCCATGTCGATGATCCAGCACGTCTTGCAAAGGTTGCTGTGGCAGGGTTGTGTGATGGCGTGGTCATTGTTCTCCTGAAGGCTGGATAGTTTGCTGCGGACAATGGTCTGTTTGAGGTTGTGCGGTTGTTTGAAGGCAAGAAGTGGGGCTGTGGGGATGGCCTTGGCAAGATGTTCATCTTCATCGATGACATGTTGAAGGCTCCAGAGAAAATGCCGTAGCTTCTCCGCTCTGGGGAAGTACTGGACGACGAAGGGTGCTCTGTCCATTGTGTCCCGTGTTTGTCTTCTGAGGAGGTCGGTGCGGCTTTTCACTGTGGCACGTCGGAACTGTTGATTGATGAGTCGAATGCCATATCCTGTTCTTATGAGGGCATCTGTGACATTGTAGCACTCCATCAGTACTGCAATGAAATATCAATCCAGGATTAGGTGCCAAAGTCTGTGGCGTGGGAGTTGAATGGAAAATCTTCTGACTCAATGACGAGGATGCTACCATTGAACCAAGCGACACTTCATAAACAGAAAAAAAATCAGTCTGTATTTTAGGATTCATCATCGCTATTTCGGTATTAAATCTATTGCTGACATTTAAACAGCTTAGTTCCAGATTTAGTGCAGTGCTCTGATGACTATTCTGACTGTGTAAATATTAGTTATTGCAAATTTGACTTTCTTTGAATGGAATGAAAGTATCTGTCAAGTGGGAATAATTCTCATTTACTTGGGTAATGGAAAATGCTTGTTTTTACCTTGAGTGATCGGTTGAGACTATTGGGTTCACTTGATGTGATTGTTGATGCTTCTGTTTCTCCCCCTTTCCAAAGGAATAATTGCAGCATTGAGAACAGGCATTCCTTACTCTACTCATCCTCCCCACCTGCCCTAAAGGCACTTGTAATATCTCAAAAAGAGCGGCAACCACCAAACTGAAGAGTTTTTAATTAACAGGAATAACTATATACAGAGAGTGAGAAAGATGCTACCGATTATCATAGAATCCTATAAATCAAAAGAAGACCATTCGGCCCCTCGAGCCTGCACCAACAACAATCCCACCCAGGTCCTATCCCTGTAACCCCACATATCTATTATTGATTAGTATCACAAGTAGGCTTACATCACCACTGCAATGAAGTTACTGTGAAAATCCCCTAGTCGCCACACTCCGGCGCCTATTCAGGTACACTGAGAGAGAATTTAGTATAGCCAATGTATCTGACCAGCACATCTTTCGGACTCTGAGAGAAAACCGGAGGACCTGGAGGAAACCCACGCAGACACGGGGAGAACGTGCAGTCTCCGCACAGACAGTGACCCAAGCCAGGAATCGAACCTGCTTCCCAGACGCTGTGAGACAGCAGTGCTAACCACTGTGCTACCGTGCCGCCCTGCTAATCCCCCTGACACTAAGGTGCAATTTAGCATGGCCAATCTACCTAACCCGCACATCTTTGGACTGTGGGGAGAAACCAAAGCAGACACGGGGAGAACGTGCAAATCCCACACAGACAGTGACCCGAGGCCGGAATTGAACCCGGGTCCCTGTCGCTGTGAGGCAGCAGTGCTAACCACTGTGTCACCGTGCCACCCTAAATTACTTTGACTCCAGTTTCCAGAAAATGCTGGAATCCATCGTTAAAGAAGAAATAGCAGGCCATCTGGGTAAGAATGGTTCGATTAAGCAGACGCAGCATGGATTCATGAGGGGAAAGTCGTGCTTGACGAAATTGTTGGATTTTTATGAAGATGTGACTAGTGCGGTTGACGGAGGGGAACCGGTGAATGCGGTGTTTTTGGATTTCCAAAAGGCATTTGATAAAGTGCCTCAAAAAAGGTTGCTGAAGAAGATTGGGTCACATGGAGTTGGGGGTAGGGTGTTAGCATGGATTGGAGATTGGCTATCCGACAGGAAGCAGAGAGTCGGAATCAATGGGTGCTTTTCTGGTTGGCAGATGATAACTAGTGGCGTGTTGCATGGATCGGTACTGGGGCCTCAACTATTTACCATTTATATAGACGATCTGGAGGAGGGGACTGAGTGTAGGGTAACAAAGTTTGCAGACGACACAAAGATAAGTGGAAAAGTGAATCGTGTGGAGGGCGCAAAAGGTCTGCAGAGAGATTTGGACAGGCTGAGTGAGTGGGCGAGGATCTGGCAGATGGAGTATAACGTTGACAAGTGCGAGGTTATTCACTTTGGAAGAAATAATAGCAAATTGGATTATTATCTAAATGGAAAGAAATTACACATGCTACTGTGCAGAGGGACCTGGGGGTCCTTGTGCATGAGATGCAAAAACCCAGTCTGCAGGTGCAACAGGTGATCAAGAAGGCAAATGGGATGTTGGCCTATATCGCAAGGGGGATAGAATATAAAAGCAGAGATGTCTTGCTGCACCTGTACAGGACATTGGTGAGGCCGCAGCTGGAATACTGTGTGCAGTATTGGTCCCCTTATTTGCGGAAGGATATATCGGCCTTGGAGGGAGTGCAGAGAAGGTTCACCGGGTTGATACCAGGGGTGTTGATTATGAGGAGAGTCTGAGCAGATTGGGTTTGTACTCATTGGAATTTAGAAGGCTGAGAGGGGATCTTATGAGACCTATAAGATAATGAAGGGGCTGGATAGGGTAGAGGTGGAGAGATTCTTTCCACTTAGAAAGGAAACTAGAACTAGCGTGCACAGCCTCAAAATAAAGGGGGGTCAGTTTAGGACAGAGTTGAGGAGGAACTTCTTCTCTCAGAGGGTGGTGAATCTCTGGAATTCTCTGCCCACTGAAGTGGTGGAGGCTACCTCGTTGAATATGTTTAAATCACGGATAGATGGATTCCTGATCGGTAAGGGAATTAGGGGTTATAGGTATCAGGCGGGTAAGTGGAACTGATCCACTTCAGATCAGCCATGATCTTATTGAATGGTGGGGCAGGCTCAAGGGGCTAGATGGCCTACTCCTGCTCCTATTTCTTATGTTCTTATGTTCCAGACTGGTTAGGAGTGCCCACACTCAGCCCCACAATTTGTGCACTTTGTCCCGATTGGCCGAATGGGTCACATGACCCTCCGAAGCTCACTACTACAGCACTGGTGTATGTTTCACAATCAACGCCTGACTTCTGTCCAAGTTGGTATTCTTCCTGAGCTGGTTAGGGTACTGCTTGTCAGCAAGGAGGTGCAACAGAGCTAATCCTAATTCACTTTGCTCTGGTCAAGCAACCCTGTATCAATTGGGTAAAAGCAAATTACTGCGGATGCTGGAATCCGAAACCAAAAGAGAAAATGCTGGAAAATCTCAGCAGGTCTGGCAGCATCTGTAAGGAGAGAAATGAGCTGACGTTTCGAGTCCAGATGACCCTTTGTCGGAGCTGAGACAAAGCTTTGACAAAGGGTCATTTGGACTCGAAACGTCGGCTCTTTTCTCTCCTTACAGATGCTGCCAGGCCTGCTGAGATTTTCCAGCATTTTCTCTTTCCCTATCAATTGGGAATGTCCAACTGTCTGGAATGGGAATAAGTAAAAGCCACGCACGATTACTCCATGGCCATTGCATCAGGGGGCAGTTCTGATCTTGACTTGGTTAGGCTAACTGATCCTGTCAGCACACAGAAAATGGAAATCCAGGCAGTTCTTGGCGATTGGGGAGCCACATGATTAAATTTGACGTGTTTTCAGATTAAAAACTGCTGACAACCACTCAGGAACACTGTTGCAAAAAAGGCCAACCTCAAGTACAGTGAATAAAGAGCCAAAGGAGATTAACTCAGAGAAATGATTAATTAATGTTGCTGCAGAGGGAAAATAGAATCTGAACAGCGATGCATGCTGAAAAACACATGAGTCAAATACATTACCTAAACTTAACAAGCATGCCTTTAACATCATAACCTCGAACAGAAAAGTGAGCTTTATTAACCCTACATTGAGATCGGTAAGGCTTGCAAGATTCCGAAGCAGGGGATCACACTACCCTCTAAGGTCCTCACCCCGTATTTTGGGATCAACAATACAAAACAAACTATGGATACAATTTCTATTTTATGTGAAAAACCTTAATTAACCTACCCGGTGATGGTTTACACTTACAACACCAGGTGCTTAGTAAGGCCTGAGTGCAGGGGCTCATTTCCAAGCGCTTGGATTGCTAAACAAATTCTTCCACATGTCTTCCCGGGACTGACCAAGTCACACTTCCCGGCTACAGCTGCGACATCCTTGCGAGCTGTGGTTTTATATCTCTCCCCGGGCCAGGTCTATGAGGTAAAGTCTTAAATCGAACCATCCGATTGAGGTTAGTGACCTCAACCTAGCCATGCAAAGGCCATCTGCATGAGATCAGGAGGGGTTTCCACGAGCTGCCAGAAATGGATGTGATTTCTGTACCTAGGAAGAAAGCCATTCACACATTGGCGAGAGATCTTTGTCTACGTCTGATTCTGCACAGTAAGTAGTCTCACAACACCAGGTTAAAGTCCAACAGGTTTATTTGGAACCAGGAGCTTTCGGAGCACTGCTCCTTCATCAGGTGAAGGATCAGATGTAACACGTGGAGATGCCAGTGTTGGACTGGCCCAGTCCAATGCTGGCATTTCCACATCTGATTCTGCACACAGAGGATCTGGTGGTTGGCCATAACCGCAGTGACATGTCTGCATCTGCGTGTGTATATCCTTGTTCAGTCTTTATTTCTGAAAAGCTCAATGTGATCCTCAATGATGACATCTTCGGTCAGAATACATCTCCCTTCATTTCCGCTGTCCTCTGCCCGGGGTGGCACAGTGGCACAATGGTTAGCACTGCAGTCTCACAGCGCCAGGGATCCAGGTTTGATTCCAGGCTTGGGTCGCTGTCTGTGTGGAGTTTGCACATTCTCCCCGTGTCTGCGTGGGTTTCCTCCAGGTACTCTGGTTTCCTCCCACAGTCCAAAGATGTGTGGGTTAGGTGGATTGGCCGTGCTAAATTGCCCCTTAGTGTCAGGGGGACTCGCTAGGGTAAATGCATGGGGTTGTGGAGGTAGGGCCTGGGTGCGATTGTGGTTGGTGGAGACATGATGGGCTGAATGGCCTCCCTCTGCACTGTAGGGATTCTATGATTTTGAGCTCAGGGGCCACCTCACAACTGATTACATTTTAACACAGGTATGAAGATAAGACATATTAAAATGAAACAGGGAAAGGCCTTACAACAAGACAGAAATACACAAAATATTAAAATGCCTTACAGGCTGCCCACGATAACAGGAAATTTCCCAAAGATTAGACACAAAAACAAGAATTTTGTCTAGTGCTAGAACAGGAAAGAGGAGAACATTAAAGAACCCTAAGGGGTAGGTAAGCCATGCAAATTGCCATTGACGTTGGTGGGACTGGGGCAGCATTGTGGCACAGTGGTTAGCATTGCTGCCTCACAGCGCCAGGGACCTGGGATCAATACCTCCCTTGGGTGACTGTTTGTGTGGAGTTTGCACGTTCTCTCCATGTCATCGTGGGTTTCCTCCGGGTGCTCCAATTTCCTCCCACAGTCCAAAGATGCGCAGGTCATGTGGATTGGCCATGCTAAATTGCCCCTTCGTGTACAAAGATGTGTAGGATAGGGGATTGGTGGGGTAAATACATGGGGTTACGGGGATAGGGTTGGGGGTGTTCCTGGATGGGATGCTCTGTTGGAGAGTCGGTGCAGACTCGATGGGTCGAATGGCCTCCTTCTGCACTGCAGGGATTCTATGAACTTCTATCTGCTGGCATCCAATGGCATCCAATGGCACCACCACAGAAAAAACCCACCGCAGGTGGGTGGGAGAAGTGAGGATAGAAAATTCCAGCCATAACTAGAGCTTAAAAGTATTTAATTGGCTGCAAAGTGACATTTAGTGGTCATGACAGGCAGTATGTAAATAGAAGTCTCTTTAGATTCTAGAACTCGTTCTACAGGAGCTGAGAAGGAGAAAAGATTTACGAGCTCTCCAAAAACATTGAGGGGTTTCACTGGGGAGAGACTATTTCCATTAGTTTTTTCTGTGGTGGTGCCATTAGATGCCATTGGATGCCAGCAGATAGAAGTTCATAGAATCCCTACAGTGCAGAAGGAGGCCATTCGACCCATCAAGTGTCAGGAAGAAATTGAGAAGAGAGATCAGGAGCAGTTTCTAAATGTAGACATTGGTTCACTCACAGATCAGTGCATCCTTCTTACAAGAGTAGGTGGTAGACTCTGCAATAGTTCTTCTGAACTTCCATTGGGAATCATTGGGAAGGTATTTGGGAATCTCAGAGAGGCAGTGAAAAGGTCAGTTAAGCAAGGTTAGGCAAGAGATCAGGAGAAGGAAGCTTCTAGGAATTTACTAGCGTCAATCGACACTTTAAGCTGAGGTAGATATGGAGCTAAGGAGGAAGAGCCAGATAGTCTGATTAATATTGCATTGCGCTAATAAAGAACTAACACAACATGATGGGCTGAATGGTTTCTTTGTGTAAACCTCAATCGGTCAGTGATATTCACCAATAAAACAAGGCATTAGCTCTAACAAATCAATTGGTTATTGGGAACAAGATTAAGGAGGAGAACGGGTATGAAAATAAGTTAATCGAGGAAGAATAAACATGGCTTTAAAAGATAATTGTTAACTACTTTGAGGAAGACACGGTGGCACAGTGATTAGCACTGCTGCCTCACAGTGCCAGGGACCCGGGTTCAATTCCCAGCTTGGGTCACTGACTGTGCGGAATCTGCACATTCTCCCCGTGTCTGCATGGGTTTCCTCCGGATGCTCCGGTTTCCTCCCAAAGTCCAAAAGAGATGCTCGTTAGGTGCATTGGCCATGCTAAATTCTCCCTCCGTGTACCCAAATGGGTGCCAGAGTGTGACGACTGAGGGATTTTCATAGTCACTTCATTGCAGTGTTAATGTAAGCCTACTTGTGACACTAATAAATAAACTTAAAAACTTAAGCAGTGGATGGGGAAAATCCATATAATGTGGTGTGCTTGGATTTGCAAAAGCCTTTGGGTGAAGCCCTCAAGGACTCTTATCACATTAAAAGTGCCAAATAAATATCAGTTGTTGTTGTTCACTGCTCTCTGAACTAACAGGGAATTCAAGGTTAAAAGCTCAGTGAGAAAGGAATTAGTCAAAGGAAAGAGGATGCATCGGGCATTCTCTTGCTCATGGATTGGAGGAAGTATTGAACTGAGTATTCCAGGGTTGGTACTGGTATTTCGACTGCTGTGAAGCTGCATCAATGATTTAGATACAGAAGTCTGAATGCAAACTGGTCATGTTAATGGTTCTGAATGGCAATGTGGAAGGTAAAATTGAATCTGCGGGGCTTCACACGAAGGAGCTCGGTAAAATCTACAAATAAACAACTCGGGTGATTTCTTCATAGAACCAGTGTGTGTGCACTTTCATTACCCAGTCAAAAGTTGTTGGCTCACGTCCGATTCCAGACAGTTGAGCAAAAAAAAAATCGAAGCAGACACTGCGAAACAGGGAGTGCTGCACATTCAGATATGTTGGTACCGATTTTCATCTCTGGGTCAACTGTGCAGAGTCAGAAACAAAAAACTACTCTCCAGCCTGACTTCTCACCCCCCCTCCCCTCAACCATGCACACACTCCCCATGCCCTATGCATGCCAATCTGTGTCAACCCATGCCCCCCACCCACCTTCATGACCTCTCATTCCTCCTCTGCCAACCCATGCCCCCACCACCCTTTGCCCTCATGCCCTCCACGCCAACTCACCTAGTATCCTTGGACACTTCCTCTATAGTTTTGACACTTCCTCGAAAGCTGCACAGTTCCTTGACAGTCGGACAATTCTTTGATAGTTTGACAGTTCCAGTGAGCTTCTGTGTAAAAAATGCAACTTTAAAATTGACAATCCGAAGGGATGCCTTAGCTCTCACAAAGGATCCCGGGGCCCTATCCAAAGGGGTACTTTATCTATCCAAATTACTCTAGCATCGTGTATAAAGTTATGAAAGGCATAGATAGGGTGAACGCTGGGAAGCTTTTTCCCAGGTCGGTGGTGACGTTCACGAGGGGTCATAGGTTCAAGGTGAGGGGGGGGAGGTTTAACACGGATATCAGAAGGACGTATTTTACGCAGAGGGTGGTGGGGGCCTGGAATGCGCTGCCGGGCAAGGTGGTGGAGGCGGACACACTGGGAACGTTTAAGACTTATCTAGATAGCCACATGAATGGAGTGGGAATACAAAAGAATGGTCTAGTTTGGACCAGGGAGCGGCGAGGGCTGAAGGGCCTGTTCCTGTGCTGTATTGTTCTTTGTTCTTTGTTCTATGTTCACATCTCTTCTTACCTGGTCGAATCTGCACATTCCAGATTCCACCTTCTTGTTTTTCCAAAATCCCACTTCACGGTGCACTGTTATACCAGAAATACCATTTTAATTTAGTTAGATAAGTTTCCTTTTAAAGTTTCATTTCTGTTACAATGCCCCATCAGGGGCTGTCGCCCCTTTTATTCATTTATGGAGTGACTGTTTTCTTCAAAAGCGCATATAAAGGGAGGTTTAGAGATCTTGTGGTGCAGTGAATAGCATCCCTGTCTCTGAGCCACAAACTCCAGGTTCGAGTCCCGCTCCAGGCCCAAAGGAACTGCATTTAAAACATGTCCAAACCGGTTGATTATCAACCTGCACAATGGCAGGTGGTTAGAATGGGAAAGATTCCTGCTCAAACATATAATGGAGAAAAGGTTGGAGCCTCTATCATCACCATCCAAATCTCCAGACTGCAACACGTCCGTAAAAGTGCACATTGCCTGCCTCAGCAACTTGGCCTCCCCGGGTAATCTGTAACACACCACGGTGTGATGCTAATGAATACTTATAAAGAGAGACACAGGGCTTGGTCAGCTTGACTGTCTGCCCAGCTTCCATGACTAGATTCATACCCAAATGTGCCAGGAGAGGCAGCATGTGGTACCCTTGGCCTTGGATGTCACAGGGGATGTCAAAAGCCCCGTGAACACTATCTTAATTTGATAAGTTTCCTTTATTGTTCTGTCTTCTTGTTACCAAGCCCCTTTAAGGGGCTGTTAATTGTTTATGTGTTAATTAGTTCATTGGTTTATTTTACTGGTTCTCAAAAGCGTACAAAGAGAGGCCTCTGGGACACTGGACATTGGTTAAGGAGGAAGCGACCAGATGTAATGCTGCATTGTAGAAATAGATCTAGTATGGAGTAAAATATTGACATCTGGTTTCTTACTGCACCATCTGGCTTCAGAATGAATTAACAGGGGATGCCCTGATCATAAAAGGCGCTATACAAATGCAAGTATTTTTATTTAAAAAACAACTCACATTGATAAAATGTCCCAGTGTGCTTCACAGCAAGGTGGACAAACAAAGTTTAACACTGAGCCACATAAGGATGTATTTTATGAGCCAAAGCTCAGGCAAAGAGGTAAGTCTTTAAGGAGTGTTCTTAAAGGAGGAGAAAAAGGGTGAGAAGGAGAGAGGTTTAAGGAGGTAATTCCAGATGTCTATCTGTATCCCACCAAGTGACTGTAATCTGGGCTTTTGATATCCAGGGTTAAATTGTGGCAGTATAATAACTCCAGGAATCAGCTGTAAAGGAATGGTGCTTTATTGCACAAAATAAAGTAAAGCCAAGCCACAAGCCTGTGGTGAACATGAACAAGTCCCAACCGGGACAATCGAATAATGGACCCACTCTGGGGCCTGCTTTATACAGGGCTCGGTGTACGAGCTCCACCTGGTCAGTTAATTACCAATCCTCAGGGAGCTCGTATTCAATGAGACTAATAGGGAGGTCAATCAGTGATTTCCCCATGCAAGTCCTGGGGTTTATCACAGGCAGGATATCCGATGAAGTATTTTTTAACAGATTCTGTACAGTGACTGCTCTCTCGTTTCTAAGAAGACATAAAACAGGCAAACACAAAGGCAAATTAACCGTTAGGTGAATGTGCACATACTGGTAGTTTTTATCGTCAACCTCACTTGCATGGGAAGGCTCCTGAAAGTTGACATGTTCAGACAGATTGGGCGAATTGTAACCCAGCCAGGTGATGGGGAAAAGGGGAGGGGTGTCAAAACCCAAGGAGCCAGGTGATGATGGGTAAAGCACTGAAGACAATTCTTAATTCATTTCCTAGCTTTTACTTACAGTAATATACGTTACACCTCCATGAACACAGTATTCCTCTATCCATCGATTCTGTCTACACTTGCCTCGAAAAAGCAGCAAACATAATCAATGACCCCACGCACCCCGCAGATACTCTCTTCCACCTTCTTCCATCAGGAAAAAAATACAAGTCTGAGATCATGTACCAACCGACTCAAGAACAGCTTCTTCCCTGCTACCACCAGACTTTTGAATGGACTTGCCTCGCATTAAGTTGATCTTTCTCTACACTCTAGCTATGATTGTAACACTATGTTCTGCACTCTCTCCTTTACTTCTCCCCTATGTACTCTATGAATGGTATTCCTTTCTCTGCATAGCGTGCAAGAAACAATACTTTTCACTGTATAGCAATACATGTGACAACAATAAATCAAAGCCTATATATCAGCATCAGTGGGTCCCACGTTATTACCTTCCCCAACTGAATAAAATTTAAATGGGTGAAAGATAAAACTTCACAGATGGGAAACCGACTCCAATCTGCCTTCAGTGCTCCAGCGCTTGGTTCTTAAGGAGGTAGATTGGGCAGCAGATGATTAACCTGCTCTCTGGGAAAGGGAGGGGTGCAGGTGGCAGTGCCACCATTTAAATGTTGTAATGAGAAAATGTGAGGGGAAAAAAGTCCAATTTTGGGCACAATTTGCATCTGGATAAGTCGGCTTTTTGTATTAATTCATGGGGCATGTGGCATCACTGGCTGGCCAGCATTTATTGCCCATCCCTGGTTACCCTTGGAGGGTAGTTGAGAGTCAACCATATTGCTGTGGCTCTGGAGTCACAAGTAGGTCAGACCAGATAAGGACGGCAGATTTCCTTCCCTAAGGGACATTCGTGAATCAGATGGGCTTTTCTGACAATTGACAATGGTTTCATTGTCATCAGTAGATTCTTAATTCCAGATATTTTTTTATTGAATTCAAATTCTAGCAACTGCTGTGGTGGGATTCAAACCGGGTCATAGAATCATAGAATCCTTACAGTACTTAGGAGTACTTATAGCCTTAGGAGGCTATTCGGCCCATCGAGTCTGTACCAACCACAATCCCACCCATTCCCTATTCCCATAACCCCACACATTTACCCTGCTAGTCCCCCTGACATTAAGGGGCAATTTAGCACGGCCAACCCACCTAACCCGCACATCTTTGGACTGTAGGAGGAAACCGGAGCACCCGAAGGAAACCCACTCAAACACGGGGAGGACGTGCAAACTCCACACAGACAGCAACCCGAGGCCAGAATTGAACTTGGGTCCCTGGCGCTGTGAGGCAGCAGTGCTAACCACTGTGCCACCGTGCCGCCCTCGTCCATAGAACATGAGCTGAGTTTCTGGATTAATAGTTGAGCAATAATAGGCTATTGCCTCATGCCCAAAGCAGAAATTCTAACCTCCTTTGCAGCAGAGGCTACAATATAGTTGCATAGTGCAGAGAGAAGGTTTGATTTGATTTCCTCAGCTTAGCCAAGAGCGAGTATGCCTGTTACTCTACTAACTCACTGAGATTCAAGGTATAGTGTGCATTGTCCCTTCCTGTTCAGTATAATTCAGCACCAAGTTTTTCTGGGGCAAAGATAGAATGAAGACTTTTCTTTGAGTCAGCGATTTGTTCTGAGTCAGAAAGACACTGCCTGAAAGGGGAGGGCAGTGGACACAACTTCAACAGTAACTTTCTAAAGATGGTTGGATCTCTGTTTGAAAAGGAAAGACTTTGCAGGCTTAGGGGGCAAGAGCAGGGCAGTGGAACTCATTCATAACCCTTCCAGAGAGTCAGCACTGGTACAAATGCCCTCCTTCTCTCTGATTCTGTGACAGAAGATAAATTGCTGATTCTGGCAACAATCAGTAAAATAATGTTAACTCAAAAGATAGCCACAAAATTTGCAGAACAAGGTAAACCTAGCACTATACCTGCACGTGATATGCAAACTCTCTTATACACTCTTATAGTTAACCCAACAGTGGAAATTGAAATAATGAATTATTTATAACCAGGAATCTGACTTCAGCTGTCAATCTCTAAAGGTGCCTATGTGATTGCAGGCAGTCTGCTAACTGTCACGGGGACAGGACTACTGTGGATCATTAATCATTTCAACGCTCATCGCAGTTAAATTGAGTACAGCATTTTATAGAGTACTGGATTCTAAACTCCAGTGCAGAGGCGCAATTAACTTAGAGGTCATTCGTGGGCTTTCAGAATTGAGGTGGCAGTCTAGGTCCAATAGGTGGTTCCTGTGCAAATTGAATCCATTTTGATGGGGTTTCTTCTCCTTGGATTTTCACTCGAATTAATTTGTGTCCTTCCTAATGTAATTTCTGCCACTAACTAGTGCATTTGGGAGTATCTTACATAGGATCACATAGAGGTTGCAGTACAGAAACATGCCATGCAGCTGATGTAGAGAGGTGCCGCTGGGTCAGTCAACCATTGTTAGACTACTGACACTGATAAATCCCTCACCCAGTGAAAATGCACATGTACACAGCTCCACTCAATGGCTCCTGAAGGCTGAATAAGGTTTAAAATTTTTGTGTCTATTTGTTAGTGTCACAAGTAGGCTCACATTAACACTGCAATGAAGTTACTGTGAAAATCCCCTAGTCGCCACACTCCGGTGCCTGTTCGGGTTACACTGAGAGAGAATTTAGCTCGGCCAATTCACCTAACCAGCATGTCTTTCGGACTGTGGGAGGAAACCGGAGCACCCGAAGGAAACCCACGCAGACACAAGGAGAACGTGCAGACTCCGCAAAGACAGTGACCTGAGCTGGGAATCGAACCCGGGTCCCTGGCTCTGTGATGTAGCACTGCTAACCACTGTGCCACCATGCCATGTGATGCAGCAGTGCTAACCACTATGCCGGCTTGCCGGGTGAGGCAGCAGTGTTAACCACTGTGCCACCGTGCCCATGTGAGGCAGCAATGCTAACTGGTACTAACAATGCTGGCTGTCCCAACTAGATGGCTCACATTTAAAACTCTGATCTTAAAAGAAAAATTACAGGATTGGTCAAAGGAGAACGTGGTCGATTGTTTTTTTTAAACTGAGAAAAACACCAGAGTACAACTATAATGCAGTGCGTGTGAGTTCTACACAATGAATGGCCACCACTCATAAATGGTCCACAGCTCCCTGGCCTCGGTGATTGGATTGCCGACCTGAGTTATGGTGCAAGTTTTATGTCAGTGTGCATCCAAAAGTTTGTTTTTATTTTAACCGACTCAAGGCAGTAATTGTAACTGCCTCTTTATTTTGAAATGCAAGGTGGGCAGATATTAGCACATCATCTACTAAATTAGGTATACATTGGGATGCAAATGAACTGTATTTCTTTCAAATAGTCCCACGGATAATTCCTCTCTTCAGACCTCACTGCGCTGGACTGTGGGCGCTAGCCAATAAATCCTATCACGTTTGCCCCTTGATCACCAATGAGATCATTCGCTTGTGTTGGTATTCTGCTCCTTCAACCAGCACCTGCAGTTAAAAGAATTCCCTGAACATCCAGAGGTATTCCTATTTGTTAATATTGCTTCTCCTATATAGTCCCATTTCATCACCACACAATGATTCATTACTTATGACTGGAGTATTCATGTCCTGCAGCTGTTTTCTGAAGGATGCTGGGAAGATGTGCCTTTAGGAGCACTTTTTTAAAATTCCATCTCATTAAAAAACACAAATTAATGGTCCAATTTTTTCCTGGTAATCCAAAATTAGCAGATGAGCCACTTGTTACAACGGGGCGGGGAAGCGATTGCTTATCTTTTTTTGCACGTGGTTTAGACTTTTAATTCTTTTCAAATTATTCCATAAATTTCATAAATGACCTTCTGAGAGTATTAGCATCTGCGCACGGATGCCAGATAATAGTTGAGGATAAAATAAAATGTTTTAGCGGATGCCCTGCTGTTCCTAAACAATTTTAGAGTTTAAAAGTTTGTAGTTTATTTATTAGTGTCACAAGTAGGCTTACATTAACACTGCAATGAAGTTACAGTGAAAATCCCCTAGTCGCCACACTCCGGCGCCTGTTCGGGTACAATGAGGGAGAATTTAGCATGGACAATGCATCTAACCAGCACGTTTTTCTGACTGTGGGAAGAAACCGGAGCAAACCCACGCGGACACGGGGAGAACGTGCAGAGTCCGCACGGACAGTGAGCCAAGCCAGGAATCGAACCCAGGTACCTGGCGCTGTGAGGCAGCAGTGCTAACCTCTGTACCACACTGCCGCCTTCATAGTATCGAATAATAATCTGGCAACAAAGTCAAACAAATAACAAAAAGTAAAGCTAATGGAATGAAAAAAGGTCCATCATCATTCATTGCAGTGTTAATGTAAGCCTACTTGTGACAATAGTAAATAAACATTAAACTTTAAACAGAGTTGTGGTGAACCATAGTTGGTTACCACTAGGAGTGCTGAGCCATGGTTGGTCAGCACTATGGGTGTTTGTAGATATGTTACTATTGGGGTTAGGGTTGGGCTGTTCTACCTGTTGATATTGTTCTGTGGGACACTCCAGTTGGCTCCGCCTACCTGGGGAAGTATAAAGGTCACCGCACTGCCTGGTGACCCTTTAGTCTGGGATTGTATTGTATATAGTGGCTCCATTCTTGTTAATAATAAAAGCTTTTATTTCCCGGGTAATCTAGACTCCCGTGTGATTTAATCGCGCAACAATTTTATTACTAACAAAATTTTTTTTTAAACCATGGAGCAATTGTTGAAACCCGAGCGGCTTACGTTAGATTCACGTGCGGCAGGAGCGTCGAACACTTTCGACCTTTGGTTAAAGTGTTTCCAAGACTACATCGATGCCTCAACAGCCGCTCAAAACGACGCCGACAGACTGCGGGTCCTCCACGCGAGGGTAAGCGACACCGTATACTTATCAATCCGCGATGCCCAAGACTACAAAGGAGCCATCGAACTTCTCAAGAAGCGGTACAACAAACCGCCAAACGAGATCCATGCTCGACACCTTCTAGCCACGCGACGGCGGTAGCCCGGCGAAACGACGGAACAGTACCTGTGTGAACTTCAGCAGCTAGCCAGAGCCTGCAATTGCAAGCCAGTGTCGGCAGCCCAGTATATGAGCGACTTGGTCCGAGCTGCGTTCGTGGTGGGAATCGGCTCATCGTACATTGGCCTTCGGCTGTTAGAGCAAGGTAATCTAGACCTCGCTAAAACGGTAGAATTGGCTGACGCTCTGGAAACGGCCTCCAAAAGTCTAGAGATGTACCCCGCCGGCCACGTGGGAACATCATGGCATGTACAGCCACCGACTCAACTTTATTCAGCGGCTCCGAAAAACTGCGCGATTGTGTTTCCAACCTCGGACCTGACGACGGCAGCAACTCCAGGAGGCCCGCGGTGTTACTTCTGTGGAGGGGCGAAACACCCTCGGCAGCGATGTCCAGCTAGAATGGTATTGTGCTCCGCCTGCGGAAAGAAAGGGCATTATGCCAAAGTCTGCAGGACCAAACCACTCTCCAAACATAGCAGCGCGGCGTGTGATTCTCTGGAGCCTGTCTTCTTGTCTCCAGCGTCTTCGAGGTCTTCCACCACGTGCGATTCCAGAGCGCCGCCATTCCTGACGACGGAGTCGCAAGACACATGCGACCTGCAGAGGCCGCCACTTTTAGCGCAATCGACCATGTGCGACCTATGGGGGCAGCCATTTTGGTCGGCACCAACCGCAGACGACCAGCAGGGGTCATCATCATCATCAACCATCTCAGCTGCCTGCAGTTGCACCCAAGACCCAACGGTGGCGTCAATCATCCTGGACCAGGCCAAGCCTCACAGACTCAACAAGTCCATGATGGACATAGAGGTAAATGGACGCCAGATTCATTGTTTATTTGACAGCGGGAGCACGGAGAGCTTCATTCACCCTGACACCGTGAAACAGTGCGGTCTCCAGGTACGGACTGTCAGGCAGACAATTTCGATGGCGTCGAGGTCCCGGTCTGTCACCGTGCTAGGGAGCTGCGTGGCCAACCTGACGGTGCGGGGCATGGTTTACGAGAACTTCAGGCTCTTTGTGTTACCGCACCTTTGCGCTCCGATACTCCTGGGACTAGACTTTATGGTCCACCTGAAGAGTGTAACCCTGCAGTACGATGGGCCACTCCCTCCACTTTCAGTGGGAGCACAGCAGCCTCCAAATTGCCCAGTGTGCTCCACGTGTAGCCTCTCGACACTCAGAATCACCCCACCCTCTCTATTCAAGAATCTCGTGCCAGGCTGCAAGCCCATCGCAACAAAGAGCAGGCGTTACAGCGTTGAGGATCAGATCTTCATTCGATCTGAAGTTCAGCGGCTCCTCAGGGAAGGGATCATCCAACCTAGCTCTAGTCCATGGAGAACGCAAGCAGTGGTGGTTAAAAATGGGAACAAACCCCGGATGGTCATAGACTATAGTCAGACCATTAATAGATACACGCAGCTGGATGCATATCCCCTCCCGCGCATATCTGACATGGTCAACCAGATTGTGCAGTACCGGGTGTTCTCCACCATTGACTTAAAGTCAGCTTACCACCAGCTCCCCATTCGCCCAGAGGACCGAAAATACACGGCCTTTGAGGCGGATGGTCGTCTGTACCATTTTTTAAGGGTTCCCTTTGGTGTCACGAATGGGGTCTCGGTCTTCCAGCGTGCTATGGACCGAATGGTGCACCAGAACGGGCTGCGGGCTACCTTCCCGTACCTGGATAACGTCACTATCTGCGGCCATGACCAGCAGGACCACGATGCCAACCTCCTTAGATTTTTACGCACTGCGTCTCGCCTGAATCTGACCTACAACAGGGAGAAGTGTGTATTTCGCAAGCGCCGCCTAGCAATTCTCAGATACGTGGTGGAAAACGGGGTCCCGTATGCGTTCCCTCCTTGAACTTCCGCTGCCCACTAGCATCAAAGCACTGAGAAGATGCTTAGGCTTCTTTTCATACTATGCACAGTGGGTTCCCAATTATGCGGACAAAGCCCGTCCGCTCATCAAGTCTACCTCCTTTCCCCTAGCAACAGAGGCTCGCTTAGCCTTTGCAGGGATAAAAGCCGACATCGCGAAAGCCACGATGCACACTATCGATGAGTCCATCCCCTTCCAGGTGGAGAGTGATGCATCTGATTTCGCCCTGGCTGCCACACTTAACCAGGCGGGCAGGCCCGTCGCCTTTTTCTATCGCACCCTCCAAGGCCCTGAAATTCGGCACTCTGCGGTGGAAAAAGAGGCCCAGGCCATTGTGGAGGCCGTTCGGTATTGGTACCACTACTTGGCGGGAAAACGATTCACTCTGCTCACGGACCAGCGGTCCGTGGCGTTCATTTTCAACAACACATTACGGGGTAAGATCAAAAATGATAAAATCTTGAGGTGGAGAATCGAACTCTCCACCTACAATTATGATATCATGTACCGTCCGGGGAAGCTCAATGAGCCTTCAGACGCTCTGTCGCGTGGAACATGTGCAAGTGTGCAGGAGAATCGATTACAGGCCCTCCACAATGATCTCTGCCATCCGGGGGTCACTCGGCTCTTCCATTTCATAAAGGCCCGGAATCTACCCTACTCGGTGGAGGATGGCAGGTCCATAACCCGAAGCTGCCAGGTATGCGCGGAATGCAAACCGCACTTCTCCCGACCTGACAGGGCACACCTCATCGCCCTTTTGAAAGACTGAGTGTGGACTTCAAGGGCCCCCTTCCCTCGACAAATTGGAACGTGTACTTCCTCAATGTGATTGACGAGTACTCACGATTCCCTTTTGTCATTTCCTGTTCTGATATGACCGCTGCCACGGTTATCAAAGCATTACGGGATCTTTTCACCCTGTTCGGTTACCCCAGCTATATCCACAGTGATAGGGGCTCATCATTCATGAGTGATGACTTGAGGCAATACCTGCTCTCAAATGGGATTGCCTCAAGTAGAACTACGAGCTACAACCCTAGGGGTAACAGACAGGTTGAACGAGAAAATGCTACAGTCTGGAAGGCTGTCTTACTGGCGTTGAGGTCTAAAGGTCTTCCAGTCTCCCGTTGGCAAGAGGTACTCCCTGATGCGCTCCATTCCATCCGCTCACTCCTGTGTACGGCAACCAACGCTACCCCTCATGAGAGGATGTTTTCCTTCCCTAGGAAGTCTTCCTCTGGGACCTCATTACCGTCTTGGTTGACGTACTCAGGACCTGTCGTCCTGCGGCGGCATGTTAGGACCCGCAAGTCTGACCCTTCGGTTGAACAGGTGCATCTCCTCCACGCCAACCCTCAATATGCCTATGTGGCATATCCTGACGGGCGAGAGGACACAGTCTCTATTAGAGATCTGGCGCCTGCAGGGGACTTGGAAACCCCAGTCGCTCCTACACCCCTAGTTAGGGACCCCCTGACCCTTATCTCCCCTCCTGACACGGTGCGGGCAGTATCGGGACCACCACTTAATCCTCTTACTCCCGTGTACAGCTTGCCTGAGTCCAGGAGATTGTCGCCACCTCGTGGCGTGCTCGAGTCCAGCAGATTGTCGCCACCTCGTGGTCCACCTGTCCGTGAGGAACTGGATGAGTCACTGGACACCGCCTTGGAGAGAAGGTCACCACAGTTACCTGAACCGGCGTTATCGCCAATGTTGAGGAGGCCACAGAGATGGTGCGGTCCCCCAAAACGACTGAACTTGTAAAGATATGAACAGTTGTTCTGTTTTTTTTTGCCCCGCCGGCCTTTGTTTTAAAGGAGGGGTGAATGTGGTGAACCATAGTTGGTTACCACTAGGAGTGCTGAGCCATGGTTGGTCTGGGTGTTTGTAGATATGTTACTGTTGGGGTTAGGGTTGGGCTGTTCTACCTGTTGATATTGTTCTGTGGTACACTCCAGTTGGCTCCGCCTACCTGGGGAAGTATAAAGGTCACCGCACTGCCTGGTGACCCTTTAGTCTGGGATTGTATTGTATATAGTGGCTCCATTCTTGTTAGTAATAAAAGCCTTTATTTCCCGGGTAATCTAGACTCCCGTGTGATTTAATCGCGCATCAAGAGTGCCGTTAAATCAGACAAGGAAAGGCATCTGTGAAGTGTGAGTTTCACATAGCTTCTCTCGCCAGGTCCAACACTGTGCAATTTTGGGGAAATTGCACCCTCTATCTCCTCTTTTCCTATTATCCATCCTATTGGTTGCAACCTCACAAGTACATTACCAGATGAGTCAGACATTGGGCCCGACCGAACCATTTTGATTCTAAGCGCTGAATCTGGGCGCAATTTAGGTCCGACTTGTAAACCTGTTCTCAGGCACCCCCATACGCACTCAACCTGAAAAAAAGGCGCAAATCTGAATCGCGCTGTGGGCGGGGCTTACCATGGCCAAAATGGTGCAGCTCCGATCGGAGCCTTCAACTGCGCATGCGCAGTAAGAAACCAGAGATCCCCCCACCAGAGAGCAATCTAGCCTCCCTCCTCCTTCCCCCCCTCCCCCCCCACCCCCCGCCACCAGAGAGCAATCTAGCCTCCCTCCTCCTTCCCCCCCTCCCCCCCCACCCCCCGCCACCAGAGAGCAATCTAGCCTCCCTCTTCCTTCCCCCCCTCCCCCCCCACCCCCCGCCACCAGAGAGCAATCTAGCCTCCCTCCTCCTTCCCCCCCTCCCCCCCCCCACCCCCCGCCACCAGAGAGCAATCTAGCCTCCCTCCTCCTTCCCCGCCCTCCCCCTCCCCACCCCCCGCCACCAGAGAGCGATCTGGCCGCCCTTCTCAACCCCCTCCCCCACCAAAGAGTAATCTGGCTTCCCTCCTCCTTCCCCACCCCCACCAAAGACACATCTGACCCACCTCCGTCCTTCTCTCCCCCCCCCCACCAGAGAACGATTGGGCCTCCCTCCTCCTCCCCCCCCACACCAGAGAATGATCTGGCCTGCCTCCCTCCCTCCCCCCACCCCCCTCCCCCCACCCTCCCCCTCTCCCCACCGATCTGAGTTAGAGAGTGGCTGGAAGCTCTGAACTTACCTCTTCAGAAGCTGGAGCGCCCGAAACAGACCTTTGCCGAGCATATTTGTTTTGTGCCAAATCTGGAAGGGTAAAGGGGGTGAAGGGGGAAATGCTGGTCAGTTTGGGCCTCCAGTTCATTAAGTCAATTTGAATGCACGCAAATGCATTTAAATTGACGTTGCACCCGTTTCAGGCGCGGTCCCTATCGCGTCCATTTTCAGGCCTTGATAAAGGGGGAATCGGCGGGAATGCGGACGCGGATCGTGCCTCACACCCGACTTTACCAAGTTTTCGCGCCCAAAAACGGGCGCAGCGCAATGGTAAAATCGAGCCCATTATAAATTGAATGTTAAAAGATTCCTTTTCATAAATCCCTCATCACTTTGTCCATTCATTTTTTGAAATGTAGGTATCCGAGTATCACGCACCTAATAATAGGTCATTTTCCCCACCACTGATGTCAGGCCAGTTGATCTATAGTTTCCTGTTTTCTCTCTCACTGCCTTCTTTAATAGTGGCATTACATTTCCTACCTCCCAATTCACGGGAACCCTCCTATAATGTAGGGAATTCTGGAAGATCAGGACAAATATATCCATTCCCTCTGTAACCACCTTTTTTTAAATCCTAGGATGTCGTCCATCAGATCCAGCTGATCTGTTGGCATTTATTTTTTTCAGTATTTTTTTTTTACTAATTTCCTATTTTTACTGGACCCTTAGGGCAGAATTTTCCCATCCCGGGAATCGTAACGGGTCGGAAACAAACCATGCAAAGGTCCATTGACCTCAGACAGGATTTTCCGGTCTTGGGGTGAGTGCGGCTGGAAAATCCCGCCCATAGTTCGTAATATTTTTATGACTTCTACTATGGAGACAGGTAAAGGATTTGTTTAATGTCTCTGCCATTTCCTTGTTCCCCATTAGAATTTCTCTTAAGGGACCCACTTTTACTCTCATTAATCTCTGCCATTTTACATACTGATAGAAGCATTTACAATCTGTTACAATCTCAGAGAGTGGTAAGGGCGTGGAATGCCCTGCCTGCAGCAGTGGTGGACTCGTCAATGTTGAGAGCGTTCAAGTGGTTATTGGATAAACATATGGATGATATTGGAATAGTGTAGATTAGAGGGGCTTTAGGTTGGTACCACTGGTCGGCGCAACATCGAGGGCCGAAGGGCCTGTACTGCGCTGTAATGTTCTATGTTCTATGTTTTTAACATTGAGCTAGTTTATTCTCATATTTCTTTTTCTTCATCAATTGCATGGTCATCCTTTGCCGAATTTTAAAATCCCCCCAAGTTTTAGGGTACTCTTCGTTGGTAATATTATAAGCTCCTTCCTTTAATCTAATATTCTTGTCAATCCTGCGCAGATGGGACCTTTTCCAAGTGGAGTTTTTAGTCCTTAATGACATGTATAGCATTGGCAAATTATGAATTAATTCTTCATTGTTTGCCATAGGTGCAGCACACAAAATATTCCATCGGTGAGGGCATAGTGGATCCTCATTGTCACAAAGAGGACAGACTTTGGGAACTCACAGGGGCACACAATAGCTGAAGGCCCATGAATGATGGGGTCAATGCAGAATGTAAGCCTTAAAGGTGCAAAGCTCATTAAAGCCTCGTAGGCAGCACGGTGGAACAGTGGTTAGCACTGCTGCTTCACAGCACCAGGGACCTGGGTTCAATTCCAGCCTTGGGTGACTGACTGTGTGTAGTTTGCACATTCTCCCCGTGTCTGCGTGGGTTTCCTCCCATAGTCCAAAGATGTGTAGGTTAGGTGGTTTGGTCATGCTAAATTGCCCCTTAGTGTCCAAAATTGTGTAAGTAGGGTGGATTAGGGGTTACGGGTACCAGCAGGGCGGGGGGTGAACCTAGGTAAGATGCTGAGTCAATGCAGACTCAATGGGCTGAATGGCCTCCTTCTGCACTGTAGGGATTCTATGAAAAATGTGCCCAGATAGTAAGCGAAGAGACAGGAAGCCCAAGTAGGAAACTGCTGTGGATCTTTGTTTTTTTATGGCCGTGCGAGTGATGTTAGAAGCTCAGTGAGGCTAGTAGGCAGTTCTTCATCCCTCACCACCTGGGGAAGTGTCCAGACAATGGCAACAGCGATGACTTCAGAATCTGACAGTTGCTATTTTTACGCCAGTATTAAAACTCTTGTCTCACCAGAGGGGTGGTTGCAGTCACACCTTTGGAGTACACGCATTAATTTTCATGGAAAACTCCTTACATACTCTTAGATGTGAATGTACCTCACATGTATAAGCATAAAACCACCACCATTCAGTGTCAAAAGAAATAAATACTCACAACAATCAAAACGAACACACAAGCTCTGCTTTTACCGTCGCTATCTTCCAAACACAAGGCGAAAGCGAACATGCAGAACTCATGTCGACACAAGTCCTGAGACACACACCCAAAGACGCTGGCCGCGATTCTCCCTGACTGGGACTAAGAGCTGTGAAGTTGAGTTTATAAAGATGTAAAGGATGTAAAATACTAGAGGGGAAACAACAGTGCGTGGTCCCTTTAAAAGCTGGTTGCGTCAGTGCCTTTAAAAGCTGGTTTGGTTCAATGCTGAGATGTTTAAAATGCAGAGTACACACAGACTATAAGTTGCGACATTTGTTTCGAGCACCAAGCCTCAGGGTTGCCTTAGTAACTGGCTCTGCAGGTTTTTGTGTTTTGTTAGCCTATGGGTTTAAAGAAGACACTCAGCTAAAGAGAACTCATCAGATTTGAATTTGCAGGTGTTGTCAGCATCAAACCAATCCTGATGTCGAAAATGTATAGGTCATCAGGAATATAAAAGAGGAACTCAACTGCTTTCAGTTCAGTTCCCAGCAGGGGTTGAGTCAGGAGGTCAACCAGAAGCAGGGCCCGATAATCTGAAGCAGTTAAAGGCAGTTCGTGGCAGTTAGATCAACTGGAGCAGTTGGTTCTTAACTTTACCAGCTTCAGATCGGTCTTAAGATAAATCACCTTCTGACCCGCAAAAAGTACCAAATCAGGCAGCGCTTACAACTACAGAAGAACTCCAAATCTTTTCCAAGCCATAGTTGTATGTAGCTTTTTGAGAGTGACTAAGGACCAGATTTTACCAACAATTTGCGCCTGTTTTCGGGCGCCCAATTGTGGTAAAATCGGGTGTGAGGCCTTTATCGCGATCTGCACCCGCGTCCGAGCAAATCACGACTTTACCGACACCGATTCGGGCGCGGATCCGTTCTGTGCCCGAATCGGGCGGCCCAACGATTTAAATGCATTAGCATGCATTTAAATCGATTTAATGAACTGCCCACCCAACTCTACCGTCAAATCCCATTTTACCTTCTTCTGTTCCATTCCGGATCCGCGCTTTTAGTGACCTGCAAAATAAAAATCCGAAGCCGATTTTTATTTTGCAGTGGAACCTCCGAAGCGGGTTCAGAGCCTGCAACAGCTCTCTGACCCAGATCATCCTCTGGGAGGAGGGGAGGAGGAGGGGGGGGCGACTCAGATAATCCTCTGGGGGGGGGGAGGAGGATGGGGGGGCGGCTCAGGTGTATCTCTGGTTGGGGGAGGAGGAGGAGGGGGCGGGTCGGATCATCCTCTGGGGGGGAGGAGGGAGGCGGGTCAGATGTATCTCTGGGGGGGCAGGGGGGTCCGCTGCCACTCTACGGGCAAATAGTGGGGAGGGAGGGGGTCAGGGGTGTCCACTGCCACTCTGCGAGTGATCCCTCCTCCCCACCAGAGGAACGAATCCCTCCTCCCGGAGTGGAGGTGCGACCACTCCGGGAAGAGGGATTCATTCCTCCGGTGGGGAGGAGAGATCACCTGCAGAGTGGCAGCGGACACCCCTGACCCTCTCCCTCCCCACTGATCGCCCGCAGAGTGGCAGCGGACCCTCCTGACCCCCCAGAGATCCATCCGACCGCCTCCCTCCTCCCCCCCCAGAGATCCATCAGATCTGCCTCCCTCCTCCCCCTCCAGAGGATGATCCAACCTGCCCCCTCCTCCTTCCCCCCCAACCAGAGATACATCTGAGCCGCCCCCTCCTCCTCTTCCCCCCCCTCCCAGGGGATGACCTGTGTCAGAGAGCCGCTCTCTCCGCTTTCTGCTTTTTTTTTCCTGCAATTGGTTTTAATGATACATCACACAAACAACTAAATATATTCAAGTCAAATCCACAGAGCAGGAGGCACAGAATTAATGTGAATGGGTATTGTCTAATTAACATTCAAAGCATTTTTTCCTTGCATTTAAGCCATGTAATAGTCGAAATAAAAACAGGAATCTGTTTTTTCATTCCCTGTATCCTTCCTGTAGAAACACATTTTAATAAAATAAATGGATTAGATCATAAATAAAAAACACAACTTATTAATGACATCACAATAATATGTGCATTTGTCAAAGTTCCACTGATGTTAACACCAGTCAAGCAGTCCAGTGATGGTTGTTTCTAAAATCCAACATTTTGAAGACTACTTTTTCTTCCAGAATTTGCTATAATTGTCAACTTTAAATTCATCTTCAAATTGCTCCTCTTTCATTCTAGCTCTTTTGGGAACACGTTTGCACATTCTTGCTTTCCTTTCAGCTTCTGGCAGAAGGGAAACATCGACTGGCATCATAATAATTTTTTTAGGCTCCTTGTATCGGATATTGATAGTGGAGCCATCAGGTCGAACCGGCAAAACAGGATACAGCCTGGCATAGACCTGCCTTCCAAAGCGAACTACTGATGTTCTATTCGAATGGTTCCGCCTGGGTACACTGGAAACACAGAATACACAGCAGGATGCAATCTTTCAGAAACATTTAGCTGTAAAGAAGGCACAAACTGCCACAGCCGCGCGCTCCAGCCCAGCGCCCGGGAGCGCTTTTTCAAATTTATTTTGAACTGCGCATGCGCAGTTCAGAGCTCCGATCGTTCCGGCAGCGCTAAGCCCCGCCCACAGCGCGGATCGGACTGGAGCCGGCTGAAAGCGTATGGGCGTGCTGGAAAGCAGATTTCGAGGTTGGATCTGTACTACGCCCAGATTCGGCACTTAGAATCAAAATGGTAAAATCGGGCCCTACGATTCTGTTATTATTGGTTTAGTACTGAATGGTCCTTGTCATTATTTGAACAGCATTTCAGTCGAACCATCCTTTAATTAAAATATTACTGGTTTAGTTAAAGCTCCTGGTTGGTTGAATAAAATAATTTGTTAACTATTCACAAAGCGGGTGTCAGGTCTTGATATTAATGAATTTCTAAACGTTAATATAGAACAGTTAACACCTTCCCAAACACTTTGTCTAGATTACAAGGTGAGGTAAAGGGGATTAACCTCTGTGTCGTAACACTAAGTGCCCACTGCATTAGCAGCATCCCTCCCACCTGATGGATGGTCATTTATGCATCGCAGATAACCTGCCGCTCATCCCTACTGTTTCGAGACTGTGCCGCCATTTTTAAAGGGTGCCCCAATTTCCAATCTCAGAGACAGGCCCCCACCCCCCCACCACACACAAAAAAAAAATAGTGGTCCGCACACTGACCAGGGGAGCACCTCTAAGCTCTCCCCCCAAAGAGGGTAACCACTGTGCCACCGTGCTGCCCCAAAGGTAAGTCGCTACAGAATGATAATCCACTGCTGATTGCCACTCTGAGGAAGTTATGGCCCATTATTGCTGAATAATCTGCTCATGAAGTGTTCTGAGAATCAGTTCTGAAGACGTTTCTCTCGGCAGTTAAACGGCTGAGATAGAGTCCATGATAAATTGTACATGGACTTTGAAATAAGACTAAATTGAGGGAAGCAACCCTTCAGAATGAAGACTGTATATTTTTTTATTTATATTCATTCATGGGGCATGGGTGTCACTGGCTGGCCAGCATTTATTGCCCATCCCTAGTTGCTCTTGAGAAGGTGGTAGTGAGCTGCCTTTTTGAAAAACTGCAGTCCACATGCTGTGGGTTGACCCACTATGCCGTTCGGGAGGGAATTCCAGGATTTTGATCCAGCGGCTACAAAGGAACGCCAATATACTTCCAAGTCAGGATGGTGAGTGGCTTGGAGGGGAAGTTGCAGGTGGTAGTGTTCCCATGTATCTGCTGCCCTTGTCCTTTTAGATGGAAGTGGTCATGGGTTTGAAAGGTGCTGTCTAGGGACCTTTGGTGAATTGCTGAAGTGCATCTTGTAGATAGTACACACTGCTGCTACTGAGCATCGGTGGTGGAGGGAGTGGATGTTTGTACGTGCGGTGCCAATCAAGCAGGCTGCTTTGTCCTGGATGATGTCAAGCTTCTTGAGTGTTGTTGGAGCTGCACCCATCCAGGCAAGTGGGGAGTATTCTAACACACTCCTGGCTTGTGCCTTGTAGATGTTGGATAAGCTTTGGGGAGATAGGAGGTGAGCTACTTGCCACAGAATTCCTAGCCTCTGACCTGCATTTGTAGCCATTGTGTTGAGTCCAGTTGAGTTTCTGGTCAATGGTAACCCCAAGGATGTTGACATTGGGGGATTCAGTGCTGGTAACACCATTGAATATCAAGGGGTGGTGGTTACAGTGTCTCTTATTGGTGATGGTCATTGCCTGGCATTTGTGTGGCACAAATGTTACTTGCCACTTGTCAGCCCAAGCCTGGATATTGTCCAGACTTTGTTGTATTTGAGCAGCTTCAGTATCTGAGGAGTCACGAATGGTGCTGAACATTGTACAATCATCGGCAAACACCCCCACTTCTGACCTTATGATGGAGGGAAAGTCATTGATGGAGCAGCTGAAGTTTGTTAGGCCTAGGACACTACCCTGAGTGATTCCTGCAGAGATGTCCTGGAGCTGAGATGACTGACCCTCCACCACCACAACCATCTTCCTATGAATCAGATATGACTCCAACTAGCGGAATGTTTGCCCCCTGATACCCACTGATTCCAGTTTTGCTCGGGCTCAGGTGGAATGCAGCCTTAACATCAAGGGCTGTCACTCTCACTTCTTACCTCATATGACATATGGAAAGAGCCTAAATGAGAGTGGTGAGAGCTCATGGCAGAATAGATTATATACGGGTCATGCAGGAGATTGAATGAGTGGAATGGAGTCACTGATGGGGATAGATGGAGAACCAATTAGTTCAGTTGGTTGAGAATGTGGTCATTAAGAACATAAGAACATAAGAAATAGGAGCAGGAGTAGGCCATCTAGCCCCTCGAGCCTGCCCCGCCATTCAACAAGATCATGGCTGATCTGAAGCGAATCAGTTCCACTTACCCGCCTGCTCCCCATAACCCCTAATTCCCTTATCGATCAGAAAACTATCTACCCGTGATTTAAACATATTCAACGAGGAAGCCTCCACCACTTCAATGGGCAGAGAATTCCAGAGATTCACTACCCTCTGAGAGAAGAAGTTCCCCCTCAACTCTGTTCTGAACCGGCCCCCCCTTATTTTGAGGCTGTGCCCTCTAGTTCTGGTTTCCCTTCTAAGTAGAATGAATCTCTCCACCTCTACCCTATCCAGCCCCTTCATTATCTTATATGTCTCTATAAGATCACCCCTCATCCTTCTAAACTCCAACGAGTACAGACCCAATCTGTTTAATCTCTCCTCATAAGCTACACCCCTTATCTCCGGTATCAACCTGGTGAACCTTCTCTGCACTCCCTCCAAGGCCAATATATCCTTTTGCAAATAAGGGGACCAAAACTGCACACAGTACTCCAGTTGCGGCCTCACCAGTGCCTTGTACAGTTGCAGCAAGACCTCCCTGCTTTTATATTCTATCCCCCTCACGATAAAGGCCAACATTCCATTCGCCTTCTTGATCACCTGCTGCACCTGCAGACTGAGTTTTTGCGATTCGTGCACAAGGACCCCCAGGTCCCTCTGCACAGTCGCATGATGTAATTAATAAAACTAATATGGAATGTTCAATCATTGAACCAGCTGAGGTATTTCTTGGGGCCTACAACTTCTTCCTACTCCATTGTTGTGCTTTGGCATTGGTGAAAAGGTTCCTGGAGATAGAAATATATGGTGAGCATTGATTAGCAACCCTCAGACGACTAAGGACACCAACTAGAGAGAGAGAGATTGGATAGGTTGCAAATGGTTAGTTGAAGGGAGCTAAATGGATGGGATATATATCCATGGTACAGTAAGTTATGCATGAACTGTGGAAGAAGTGTTTATGATGGACTAAATTGCCTCCCTGGTGGTCTCCAATGGACAATTTGCTTTGAGAAGATTTGAAAGTTTCTGATAGGGGGGAACTTTCTTTTTGCAACTGTCAATTGAAAGCAATGCCCTCTTGGCATTGCAATACTCTGAATATTGTTTGGCTTCACTTCAAATGCAGGGAGGATCATCCTTAGTCCAGGCAACTTACAGTTGTCCTAAGCTTTGACAAGGTTTGACTGCATCTCAAAATGTAGCCAGCAATTTTGGAGTTTCAGGATCACCGGGTCATCCATTCCTTTAAATATTCAAGGTTTTCTCCCAGAGCATTTGCAGATTAACAGGATTGAATTGACATCTTGAAAGAGAATAGCAGTTGCAACATTATAATTGTGGAACAGTGCAAGTTTGAAAGGTCTTTAAAAATGTAATTGCCGGTGTCGAGTGTGCTAATGAAAGATGGCAGGGCCGCATATCAGATGTATAATGCACACAAGCTGCCTCCAAACCTATCTCCTTGAGAATAAATCATTTTCATCATTTTCCCTTCTGCACACTAGAATCAAGATTGAAACTTTGCATTTTCACTTAGTCAACAACAGTCATTAACTGCTTTCCAAGAGGTGAGAAGAAATCTTTAATACTGATTGGTTCAAATGATTCTAAAGCTTGACATGGCTGCACCTTTGAGATGGCCAGGGTGACTCGACCATTCAATGTTCTGACATCATTTTGTAATATAATGAGAAGCCTAAGTGTAGGGTCAAGGCCTCCATGTGCAGGACACCATTAAAGCTGAAAAGAGTAGGCGAGAGGATAAAGATCAAAGGTGGAACTTTTGGCCATTCATGCTGGTGGGATTTCCTTGTCCTATTGTGGTGAATGGTGATTTGGCTGAACATCAAATTCTCCATCCTCGCTTCGAAGTCATAGAGGTCATAGAGGTTTACACCATGGAAACAGGCCCTTCGGCCCAACTTGTCCATGCCGTCCTTTTTTTTAAAACCCCTAAGCTAAGCTCGCAACAACAGAGGGGCGCGAAGTGTTGGTTAGTCAACACGAAGCTTGCAATTTGAATGGGTCTTGGAGATTAAGAGATTCGGCTGGGATTTTCCAGCCCCGCCGTGCTGTGACTCGCCACAGGAGATTCAGTGGTCCAAACAAAAGCCCATTGACTTTTAGTGGGATTGAATAACCCCGGCAGTGGGTGGAGCTGGATAATCCCACTCGAAAAGTTTGTGGTTCTGAAAAGGAAGTTTGTGTTTATACTTCAACTCTGATTACAGTGCCACTTTTCTACAACTGACAACTCACATGCTGAGCATACAGAGGGTTAATTGCTCCTAGTTATTCGAGTGCTTGTTTTAATCTGGCCAAATGCATTATTGTTATTCTTAGAGTTGTTCCCTGGGTTTTCAGAGTAGGATTTGATTAGGTTGATTGACAAAGAAATCATTGCATGGATTGGGCTAGGCTTGCAGAGAGGAAAAAAAGCAGGTGGGTTGCAGTTTAAATTTGGAAAGAACATTAGCTCTTTCATCTCTCTCTCTCTCCCTTACTTTCTTTCTGGAAATTGATGTCTCGGCACCTGCTAGAAAATAGGTATCTCTCCAGAGGTCTGTAAAAGGCTAGAGATGTTTTTCCCTCTCTTTCTTACTGCAGTTCTGCTATGTAAAGACAGGTTTTCCGCTGGAGGCTGCCTTCTGAAGTCAGAAGACAGGTGTCTCTCTGTATCTCTGTCCAGAGGGGTTAAAAGGCTGGAGGACTGGGGACTCATGTAAGCCTGTGTGTCTTGCTAACTGACTCTGAAGAGGGGTTTACGTCGATGGGGATATTGCTTAAATTAGAACTAATAGAGATAGGCTAGCAGTTAAGAATTATATCTTGTCATGTTTAAGTATTTCAACTGGTAAAAGTAATGTTAATTCTTTTTATTATACTTTAACTGTGTTGTTAAATAAAATTTGTTTTTTAATAAAAACTTCCTAGTGAGTTAATAGAATGACACCTGAAGTGGAACAGCTCATGCTCACACTAATGCCAAAATCAAAAGTAGTTGGGGTCGAGGTTATAGAATCCCTACTGTGCAGAAGGAGGCCATTCGGCCCATTGAGCCTGCACTGACAACAATCCCACCCAAGCCCTATTCCCGTAACCTCACATATTTAATGTGCTAATCCCCCTGACACGAAGGGTAGATTTAGCATGGCCAATCAACCTGACCCATAAGACCATAAGACCATAAGACAGAGGAGCAGAATTAGGCCACTCGGCCCATTGAGTCTGTTCCGCCATTCAATCATGGCTGATATTTTTCTCATCCCCATTCTCCTACCTTTTCCCTATGACCCTTGATCCCCTTATTAATCAATAAGTTATCTGTCTCTGTCTTAAAGACACTCAATGACCTGGCCTCCATAGCCTTCTGCAGCAAAGAGTTCCACAGATTCACCACTCTCTGGCTGAAGAAATTCCTCCTCATCTCTGTTTTAAAGGATCGTCCCTTTCGCCTGAGGTTGTGCCCTCTGGTTCTAGTTTTTCCTACTAGTGGAAACATCCTCTCCACATCCACTCTATCCAGGCCTCGCAGTATTCTGTAAGTTTCAATAAGATCCCCCCTCATCTTTCTAAACTCCAACGAGTACAGACTCAGAGTTTTCAACCGTTCCTCATATGACAAGCTCTTCATTCCAGGGATCATTCTTGTGAACCTCCTCTGGACCCTTTCCAAAGCCAGCACATCCTTCCTTAGACATGGGGCCCAAAAGAACTCATAATGCTCCAAATGGGGTCTGACCAGAGCCTTATACAGCGTCAGAAGTACATCCCTGCTCTTGTATTCTGGCCCTCTCGACATGAATGCTAACATTGCATCTGTCTTCCTAACTGCCAACTGAACCTGGACATTAACCTTAAGAGAATCTTGAATCCACACATCTTTGGAGTGTGAGAGGAAACTGGAGTACCCAGACGAAACCCACGCAGACAAGAGGAGAATGTGCAAACTCCACACAGACAGTTACCCGAGGCCAGAATTTAACCCAGCCTTCAGGAGAACAGTGACCACGACACCACATAACCCTGCCACAGCAACCTCTGCAAGACGCGCCGGATCATCGACACAGATGCCATCATCTCACGTGAGAACACCATCCACCAGGTACACGGTACCTACTCTTGCAACTCGGCCAACGTTGTCTATCTGATACGCTGCAGGAAAGGATGTCCCGAGGCATGGTACATCGGGGAAACCATGCAGACGCTGTGCCAACGGATGAATGAACACCGCTCGACAATCACCAGGCAAGACTGTTCTCTTCTTGTTGGGGAGCACTTCAGCGGTCATGGGCATTCGGCCTCTGATATTCGGGTAAGCGTTCTCCAAGGCGGCCTTCACGACACACGATGGCGCAGAGTCGCTGAGCAGAAACTGATAGCCAAGTTCTGCACACATGAGGACGGCCTCAACCGGGATATTGGGTTCATGTCACACTATCTGTAAACTCTACAGCTTGCCTGGACTTGCAGAGTCTCACTGGCTGTCCTGTCTGGAGACAATACACATCTCTTTAACCTGTCTTAATGCTCTCTCCACTCACATTTGTTTGTACCTTTAAGACTTGATTAGCTGTAAGTATTCGCATTCCAACCATTATTCTGTAAATTGAGTTTGTGTCTTTATTTGCCCTGTTTGTGAACAGAATTCCCACTCACCTGAAGAAGGAGCTTAAGGCTCCGAAAGCTAGTGGCTTTTGCTACCAAATAAACCTGTTGGATTTTAACCTGGTGTTGTTAAACTTCTGACTTATAATGCAGAAAGCCAGGTGGTAAAGGAGTGCCCAAAGGGGAAAATCAGTCGCTGAACCGATTAGCAACTAAGTATTGGGATAATTGTTCCCTGTTGACGGGCAGTAGTCATTGGCTAGTTAAAACCATTAGGGATGGGCAATAAATGCTGTCCTAGCCAGTGACATCTGCGTTCTACGAATGAATTAAAAATAGCACAACTGGGCATTGCCTAGGTTTGGCTGACAAAATCAGGGGCAAATTCTTTCGGGCTGGTTGGTTTCTGGTTGACCCAAGGTAAATCCAGTTAGGATCTGACCCAGTTACAACTGCCTTCTGGGAAAACAGGAGCCAATCCACTTTTAAAGTTTTTATTTACAGAGTTATATATGCAATCAACCGCCATCTTAACATTCATCTGTCCAATCTGCTAGCTGGCAACAGTGTGTATCATCTGCAAGATGAACTGCAGAAACTCACCAAGGTCCTACAGCAGCATCTGATAAGCCTGCAACCTTTACTATCTGGAAGGACCAGGCAGTAGGTATGTGGAAACATAAACCAACTGCAAGTTCCCCTCCTAGGCACATAACCATCCTGATTTGGAAATGCATCATTATTTCTTCATTGTTGATGGGTTCTGGAACTCCTTGGCTGTTAGCATTGTGGAAATATCTTCACCACAGGGATTGCAACGGTTCAAGAAAGTGGCTCGCCACCATCTTCTCAAGGTCTTTCAGGTTATATTTGAATACAGATAGAGATGCGCAATAAATGCTGCCCTTGCCACAGCCTGTGTATAAATAAAAATTAAACATGGGAGATGACCAATATGGATGAGTTTGCTCAGGGCAACATTTAATTGAAGAACCAGCGAAGGACAATAACAGAAATTGGGGTCAATATGATTGTGCAAGGTCAGAGCCGAAACAACTGCCAGAGCTATAACAGCTACACTGGGAAAGATAGGATCAATATCAAATAAAATACCGCCATCACCTTCGGAGATGGAACAAGGAAAAGGGACTGTGAAAGTTGATTTTTTTTGCTCTCACCTGTGTCAAGTGCTGTGCAAATGCTGAGGACTTTTATGATAAACTGCCCTTGGTGACTGACCACGGGGCGGCACGGTGACACAGTGGTTAGCACTGCTGCCTCACAACGCCAGGGACCCGGGTTCGATTCCCGGCTTGGGTCACTGTCTGTGTGGAGTTTGCACATTCTACCGGTGTCTGCATGGGTTTCCTCCGGGTGCTCCGGTTTCCTCCCACTGTCCAAAGATGTGCTGGTTAGGTGCATTGGCCATGCTAAATTCTCCCTCAGTTTATCCGAACAGGCGCCGGAGTGTGGCGACTAGGGGATTTTCACAGTAACTTCATTGCAGTGTTAAGGCTACTTGAGACGAATAAATAAACTTTGACCAATGTGGTCTCAATGCTTTGGAGAATTCTGATACTTGCAGACATTTTGCTGTCAGTGATGTCAAGAGAGGAAGACCACACACAGTAAGAATGTTAACGTTTTTCTTTCGAAAAAAATCATGACATGTTAAAAATTCATTCATAGGATGTGGGTGTCACAGGCTGGGCCTGCATTTATTGCCCATCAACTGCCAGAAGGCATTTAAGAGACAACCACATTGCTTTGGATCTGGAGTTACATGTAGGCCAGATCAAGTAAGGGTGGCAGATTTCCTTCCCTAAAGAATAAGCAGTTGGGTCTTTTTGCGACAATCGACAATAGTTCCATGGTCATCATTCGGTTTCTTTTAATTCCAAATTTTTATTGTATTCAAATTAGGCCATCTGTTGTGGTTGGACTAGAACCTGCCCTGGGTCTCTGGATTAGTCCAGTGTGTTGTAGCTTTTCTGTTCATAGATGTTAAGCAATTAATTATTTTTGAACAACAAAAACTCTATTTTTGGCACACTGGTATGTATTTAAATAATAGGGGGAACATTAATGTTAGGAAGTTAGGAGAAAAAAAGGAAATAGTTTGGAAAAGATTGTGCACACAGAGCAATAGATTGTAGGATGAGTTAGAATGAGACACCACTGAAACGGGTAGGATAAATGGGCTCAGGAGAGAATTAGTTATGTGCTTAGGGAAGGAAGGGATTTGATGAGAGGGTAGTTGAGGGGGGTGAGGTGAGAGGAAGTGGACAAGTGGAGTGATCTATGATAAAGGAAGATCCTTATTGATTCTGCTGATCTTTCCTGTATAATCTCAATTCATATGGGCAGGGAAGGGTCTACTTTCTCTCACTTGTAACCATCCACCAAGGTCACTGAACTTTAAATCTAGGCCTCCGCTATGCATCATCCCTGCCCCAGGGTGACTGGAATTAATGAGCTTAATTTTGTGCTAGGGAACACAGTGATTGTACATGCAAGTAAATCTTTGGGGCTTGGAGATAGAATGGAACAACCTCCCTCCACAAGAAAAAAAACCTATTGTTTATTTCTTTGAAAAATAAATGCGCTAGGGACAATAAGGCAAGATTTTAGCTTTCATCAATTCAGATTCACAGGGAGTGCATCTATTTTGTTTATCTTATTTATCATAGCAAAATAATAAATGTAATATTTTATATGGCTGTATAAATCCAATCATCATCATTATATTTTATTACTAAGCCTAAGTTGTAATCTTGCTGCTGATACATACTTTGCAATTTCTTCGTTCTCTCCTTGGTTTCCCAAGCTATTGACACTCATGCCTTGCCCGAGGCACACAACAAATAGGTATTTTGTGGTTGAATATTAGGACACGATCATTTCAATAGCAGGTGAATGTTTGAAAGTTTATGTGGCAGCTAACAATGACTCCTGTTGCTGTACACGCCAGCAACACAATCTGAGTGAGTGGATCACCAGGCATTTATGAGATGGTCATAAAGGAAGCTGAGAAATGGTGATGAGGTTCATCAAAGCTCACAAGACACAGCAACGACCATCCCTCAACACCTCTATTTTCTCAGGAGGCTAAGGAAATTTGGTATGTCCGCAATGACTCTCACCAATTTTTACAGATGCACCATAGAAAGCATTCTTAGAGACAGGATGTATGTGCATTTAGAACAAAACAATCTCATTAGTGACAGACAGTATGGTTTTGTAAGAGGGAGGTCGTGCCTTACAAATTTGGTGGAGTTTTTTGAGGAAGTGACAAAAACGGTTGATGAAGGAAGGGCCGTGGATGTCGTCTATATGGATTTCAGTAAGGCATTTGACAAAGTCCCACATGGCAGGTTGGTTAAGAAGGTTAAGGCTCATGGGATACAAGGAGAAGTGGCTAGATGGGTGGAGAACTGGCTTGGCCATAGGAGACAGAGGGTAGTGGTCGAAGGGTCTTTTTCCGGCTGGAGGTCTGTGACCAGTGGTGTTCCGCAGGGCTCTATACTGGGACCTCTGCTATTTGTGATATATATAAATGATTTGGAAGAAGGTGTAACTGGTGTTATCAGCAAGTTTGCGGATGACACAAAGATGGCTGGACTTGTGGATAGCGAAGAGCATTGTCGGGCAATACAGCAGGATATAAATAGGCTGGAAAATTGGGCGGAGAGGTGGCAGATGGAGTTTAATCCGGATAAATGCGAAGTGATGCATTTTGGAAGAAATAATGTAGGGAGGAGTTATACAATAAATGGCAGAGTCATCAGGAGTATAGAAACACAGAGGGACCTAGGTGTGCAAGTCCACAAATCCTTGAAGGTGGCAACACAGGTGGAGAAGGTGGTGAAGAAGGCATATGGTATGCTTGCCTTTATAGGACGGGGTATAGAGTATAAAAGCTGGAGTCTGATGATGCAGCTGTATAGAACGCTGGTTAGGCCACATTTGGAGTACTGCGTCCAGTTCTGGTCGCCGTACTACCAGAAGGACGTGGAGGCATTGGAGAGAGTGCAGAGAAGGTTTACCAGGATGTTGCCTGGTATGGAGGGTCTTAGCTATGAGGAGAGATTGGGTAGACTGGGGTTGTTCTCCTTGGAAAGACGGAGAATGAGGGGAGATCTAATAGAGGTATACAAGATTATGAAGGGTATAGATAGGGTGAACAGTGGGAAGCTTTTTCCCAGGTCGGAGGTGACGATCACGAGGGGTCACGGGCTCAAGCTGAGAGGGGCGAAGTATAACTCAGACATCAGAGGGACGTTTTTTACACAGAGGGTGGTGGGGGCCTGGAATGCGCTGCCAAGTAAGGTGGTGGAGGCAGGCACGCTGACATCGTTTAAGACTTACCTGGATAGTCACATGAGCAGCCTGGGAATGGAGGGATACAAACGATTGGTCTAGTTGGACCAAGGAGCGGCACAGGCTTGGAGGGCCGAAGGGCCTGTTTCCTGTGCTGTACTGTTCTTTGTTCTTTGTTCTTTCCGATTGTATCACAGTTTGGTATGGCTCCTGCTCTGACCAAGATCTCAAGAAACTACAAAGGGTTGTGTACGTAGCCCAGTCCATCACACAAACCAGCCTCCCATCCATTGACTCCACCTACACTTTCCGCTGCCTCGGGGACACAGCCAGCATAATTAAGGAGCCCAGGCACCCTGGACGAGTGCTCTTCCACCTTCTTCCGTCAAGAAAAAGATACAAAAGTCTGAGGTCTCATACCAACCGACACAAGACCAACTTCTTCCCTGATGCCATCAGATTTTTAGAATTGAATAGAATAGAATCCCTACAGTGCAGAAGGAGGCCATTTGGCCCATCAAGCCTGCACCAACCACAATCCCACCCAGGCCCTATCCCCGTAATCCCACATATTTACCCTGCTAATCTCCCCGAAACTAGGATCAATTTAGCATGGCCAATCAACCTAACCCAGACATCTTTGGATTGTGGGCGGAAACTGGAGCACCCGAAGGAAACACACACAGACACAGGGAGAATGTGCAAACTCCACACAGACAGTGACCCAAGCCGGAATTGAACCTGGGTCCCTGGCGCTGTGAGGCATCAGTGTTAACCATTTGAATGGACCTACGTACCACATATTAAGCTGATCTTTCTCTACATACTAGCTATGACTGTAACACTACATTCTGCATCGTCTCCTTTCCATCTCCCCCGATGCACTTGTTGAATGGAATGCTTTGTCTGTATAGCGCGCAAGAAACAATACTTTTTAACTGTACTAATACATGTGACAATAATAAATCAAGTCAAATCAATCATTAACTCTTTGGGGAAGGAAATTCCTGCCCAAAATCAACAGACTTTATGCTGCTCTCCAAATTTTCCAGGCCCGCTGCCAATAATTCCCACCTCTGGCAGGAGCCAATCTGTTTATATATGTTATCAATGGTACATGTATGTATGATATTATCAAAATTGGCCTGTGCCAATTTCTGAAAAGAAATTGCTGACTTCAAAAAGGCAATCAAGCAATCTGCAGAACACCATGGTTATTCATGAAGCATTGTGAAATATAGGGCCAGATTCTCCGATCTCGCTGCAGCGGCGGCGGGGTGTCCGACATCGGAGAATTCCAGCCACACGTAAAACTAATTTTGCCCACATATTCCCTCCCAATTGCCTAAAGAACATTGGACTCAACAGGACTAGAAATACCCATCCTCCAAACCTTCATCAAGCTGGTTCCACAGATCACAGCCCACTGATCCCACTTTCTCCTGTAATCTGAATACGTGGGGTAAGAAGTGGAACTGAGTCATTCAATGGCACAGCCCCGAAATATACCTGGGTGCAAACTGAACAATACAAACAGCAAGGATGTAACTCTGACCACAGATCTACATTGGGCTAATTTATTTTAGGGGTGGATATTACGGATCTGAAATTAGCCTTACTGCACCTGAACTAAGGGAGGTTAAAGTTGCAACCAAAAGGCCGAATATCACGTAAGAAAGATGATAGCATTGTGGTAATTTCACTGGACTAATAACACAGCAGCCCAGACTAGTGCTCTTGAGGCATTGGTTGTAAACTGGTGGAATTTCAATTGAATGATTCAAATCTGGCATATAAAGTTAGCCTCAGTGACGGGGTCAATGAAACTATCAGTGGTTGTTGTAGAAACCCAACTAATGTTCTTTAGGGAAGGAAATCTGCCATCCTTACCTGGTCTGGCCTACATGTGACTCCAGACCCACAGCAATGTGGTAATTAGCCTAGCAGGGCACTCAGTTCAGAGGCAATTAGGGATGGGAAACAAATGATGGCCTTGTCAGCAATACCTACATCCCATGAAAGAATAAACAAAAACTCACTGAATAAACTCAGAGGGCCACTTGTACTAAGACACCAGAGGCAACCAGCATCCAATGAATTGTACCGCAGCTAAAATCGACAGAATAAGATGGATAGATGAGGCAAGAAAGGAAAATAAAACTCAGGAGATAGTAATAACTGCTACCAGGGTTTATAAACTGTGGATGGAGCATCACCGTGTTCTTTCACGCAGTTCGTGAAGTGGCATAATCCCATAAAGGTGAACACTTGTTCATTTTTCATAACTCAATAAGCTGTGAATGCTGGAGCAAATACCTGACAAACCAGCGATTCTCCCAGCTTTTCCAAAGAGAATCATACTGCCCATTTTGCTAGCCCATGCCAGGGTGCAGGTACAGACTAAGATGATGAAACATTGCATGGACGACCATACTTCTGATGTTGCTGGGCATCACCATTTTTGAGCTTTAAATATTCTCTTAGATGCCGTGTCACTGGTCACTCCCAATTTAGCTGGTGTCTTTGTTATTCTTTCTCACGAAGCTTCAGCATCTCACATCCCTTATCATTCAGACTGAATGTTTTTACTGCCCAATGTTTGGCTAAGTGATGGAGGTAGGGAATGATCCTTAAAAATGTAAAAATTAGAAGCAAGAGTAGGCCATAAAAGTGGACAAGTTGGGCCGAAGGGCCTGTTTCCATGCTGTAAACCTCTATGACTCTAGGCCACTCAAGCTTGCTTGACCATTCAATAAGATCATGGCTAATCAGATTTTCAGTGGAGAGTGGTCACGTCATACTGGCTTCACAGCATCTGGATGGTGGCGGATAACTAAACAAGCAATAGGAGCAGGGAGACAGCTCCACAAATATCCCCTTCCTCACTGATGGGGGAGCCAAGTACATCAGTACAAAAGACAAGGCTGAAGCATTTGCAACCATCTTCAGCCAGAATTGCTAGGTAGATGGATAGCGCGAATGGATGGATTCCTGATCGGTAAGGGAATTAAGGGTTATGGGGATCAGGTGGGTAAGTGGTACTGATCCACGTCAGATCAGCCATGATCTTATTGAATGGCGGGGCAGGCTCGAGGGGCTAGATGGCCTACTCCTGCTCCTATTTCTTATGTTCTTATGTTCTTATGTAGATGATCCACTTCTGCCTCCCCAACATCGCAGATGCCAGTCTTCAGCCAATTCGATTCACTCCACCTTCCTGCCTTTTCCCCATAACTCTCGTCTCCCTTGGTTCAGTGACAGTATTGCCACCTTTGAGCTGGAAGGGAGTGACTTAAAGCCACACTCCAACTCAGTTGGACAGAGACATTCGGTTCAATCTATGGATTGACATACAGCAAGATATTGGTGTCTGATGAGAGTGGAATTGCATAACCCCAGACCCCAAACATAAGCAGACTTAGACTAACAATCTGTTCTTGTAAGAAAAGGTCAACAGCCCACAGAATGATCTACCGGATGCCAAAAAGTGGCAGATGAAAAGATACAACCCTTCCTCTGTATCCCAACTACTGAAAAAAAGTATATATATATATATGTTTTCCTGTTTAGTGAAAAGAAGCCTATAAGGCATTCTATTAAGATAAGGCATAATTGCAAACTAATAACCTGATTTATTTTCTACTTAAATGAACAGAAAACAGGGATGATATTTTGCTATGCTCCTTATTTCATGAAAAAAAATAACAAGAACAACCTTGCCTCATGGCACTTAGCCATGGATCCACTTTCAAACAAATCCAAAGATTGTAGCTGCTGTTCTTTTAATAAGGGAAAAGAAGAGAACAAGCTCCGTTAAGACTGTAACAGTAGGGATTTGTGTCAACAAACGCACCCCGGACATACTGTCTTCCACCTTCTTCCGTCTGGAAAAAGATACAAAAGTCTGAGGTCATGTACCAACCGGCTCAAGAACAGCTTCTTCCCTGCTGCCATCAAGCTTTTGAATGGACATACATTACATTAAGCTGATCTTTCTCTACACACTGGCTATGACTGTAACACTACATTCTGCACCGTTCTCCATCCATGGGTGGCACGGTGGCACAGTGATTAACACAGCTGCCTCACAGCACCAGGGACCCAGATTCGATTTCTGGCTTGGGTCACTATCTGTGCAGAGTCTGCACGTTCTCCCTGTGTCAGCGTGGGTTTCCTCTGTGTGCTTTGGCTTCCTCCTACAGTCCAAAGATGTGCTAGTTAGGTGGATTGGCCATGCTAAATTGCCCCTCAGTGTACCCGAACAGGCGTCGGAGTGTAGTGACTGGAGGATTTTCACAGTAACTTCATTGCAGTGTTAATGTAAGCCTACTTGTGACGAATAAATAAACTTTAACTTTTTCCTTCTCCCTTATGAACAGTATGCTCTGTCTGTGTAGCGCGCAAGAAACAATACTTTTCACTATATCCCAATACATGGGACAATAATAAATCAAATCAAATCAAACCATGTATTCCATATTGGACTTCCTTATAACTCTGGCAAAAAGCATCCATTATATTGTTCTATTGAGCCCAAATAGCTGATACTCAATTCTGAATGAAAAACATCTGTGTTGATAGTCTAGAATGTTTGCAGTGACTGACCAGAGTTTATTTCTGGGCTATTCATCCAGACTTCCAGCCAGGCTTAGGCCCCTCCATCACGAAATGAAAGGAGAGATAGTGGAGAGTGGTCACATCATAGTGGTTTCACCACATCTGGATGGTGGTGGAGGAGGGAGACAGCTCCATAGATATCCCCTTCCTCAATGATGGGGGAGCCAAGTACATCAGTGCAAAAGAATAGACCATCTTCAGCCAGACGTGTTAGGTAGATGATCCATCTCTGCCTCCCCAGCATTGCAGATGCCAGTCTTCAGCCGATTTGATTCACTCCACGTGATGTCAAGAAATGGCTGAAAGGCCATTGGCCTCGGCAATATTCTGATAACCTGACTCATGACTTTCACTCCAGGAATATCTGTGCCCCTAGCCAAATTGTTCCAGTACGGCTGCAATACCGATGTCTATCCCGCAATGTGGAAAATTGTCCTGTTCACAAAAAGCAGGATAAATCCAACCTGGCCAATTACCGCCCCATCAGTCTACTCTTGATCATCAGCACAGTGATGGAGGTGTCATGACAGTGCTTTCAAGTGGCACTTACTCAGCAATAACCTGCTCACTGACACTCAGTTTGAGTTCCATCAGGGCCATTCAGCTCCTGACTTCATTTCAGCCTTGATGCAAACATGGGCAAAAGAGCTGACCTCAAGAGGGGAGGTGAAAGTGACTGCCCCATGACACCAAGGCCTCTTTTGATTGAGTGCGACATCAAGGAGCCCTGAAGTCAATGGTAATCAGGGTGAAAACTCTCACTGGTTGGAATCATATCAAGCACAAAGGAAGAGGGTTGTGGTAATTGGAGGTCAGTCATCTCAGTTCCAGGACATCACTGCAGGAGCTCCTCAGGGAAGTGTCCAAGGTTTAACCATCTTCAGCTGCTTCATCAATGACCTTCCTTCTATCATAAGATGAGAAATGGGACATTCACTGATGTTTGCACAACGTTCAACACCATTTGTGCAGTTCATCAGATACTAAATGTCCAGATGTCGGAAGATCTGGACAACATTCAGGCTTGTGCTCATAAATAACAAGTAATATTCACATCACACAGTGCCACACAATGACCATCTCCAAGAAGAGAGAATTTAACCATCACCCCTTGACGTTCAATGGCATTACCATCGCTGAATCCTCCACTATCAACATCCTGGCAGTTACCATTGACCAGAAACTGAATTGGACTAGCCATATAAATACTGTAGTTACTAGAAATAAAGAATACAATGCCACATGTTACCACAAGAAGCTTGAAACCATCCAGGACAAAGCAATCTGCTGGATTGGCACTCGAGCCATCACGTTAATCATTCACTCCCTCCACCACTGATGCAAAGTAGCAGCAGTGTGTACCATCTTAAGCAGATCCTGGAGAGATGTGATAATAACAGAGTGGTCGTGATGGGAGATTTTAATTTCCCAAATATCGATTGGAATATCCCTAGGGTAAGGGGTTTAGATGGGGAGGAGTTTGTTAGGTGTGTTCAGGAGGGCTTCCTGACACAGTATGTGGATAAGCCTACAAGAGGAGAGGCTGTACTTGATTTGGTATTCGGGAGTGAACCTGGGCAGGTGTCAGATCTCTCAGTGGGAGAGCATTTTGGGGATAGTGATCATAACTCTATCTCCTTTACATTACCATTGGAGAGAGATAGGATCAGTCAAGCTAGGAAAGTGTTTATTTGGAGTAAGGGCAATTATGAGGCTATTAGGCAGGGAATTAGAGGCATAAATTGGAAGGAGGTTTTCTCAGGGAAATGTACAGAAGAAATGTGGCAGATTTTCAAGGAAAATTTGCCTGGAGCTCTGCACAGCAATGTTCCAACGAGACAGGGGAGTTATGGTAGGTTACAGGAACCATGGTGCATGAAAGCTGTAATGAATTTAGTCAAGAAGAAAAGAAAAGCCTACAAAAGGTTCAGGGAGCTAGGTAATGTTAGAAATTGAGAAGAGTATACGACTATAGGAAGGAACTTAAGAGGGAAATTAGAAGAGCAAGAAGGGGTCATGAGAAGGCCTTGGCAGACAGGATAAAGGAAAACCCCAAGGCATTCTACAAGTATGTTAAGAGCAAGAAGATAAGATGTGAAGGAGTAGGACCTATCAAATGTGACGGTGGGAAAGTCTGTATAGAACCGGTAGAAATAGCAGAGGTACTCAATGAATACTTTACTTCAGTATTCACAGTGGAAAAGGATCTTGGTAGTTGCAGTGCAGACTTGCAGTGGACTGAGAAGATTGAGCATGTGGACATTAGGAAAGAGGATGTGTTGGAGCTTTTGAAAAGCATCAAGTTAGATAAATCACTGGGACCAGATGGGATGTACCCCAGGTTACTGTGGGAGGCGAGGGAGGAGATTGCGGAGCCTCTGGCGATGATCTTTGCATCATCAATGGAGACGGGAGAGGTTCCGGAGGATTGGAGGATTGTGGATGTGGTTCCATTATTCAAGAAAAGGAGAGGAGATAGCCTAGGAAATTATAGGCCAGTGAGTCTAACCTCAGTGGTTGGTAAGTTGATGGAGAAGATCCTGAGAGGCAGGATTTATGAACATCTGGAGAGGAATAGTATGATCAGAAATAGCCAGCATGGCTTTGTCCAAGGCAGATCATGCCTTACGAGCCTAATTGAATTTTTTGAAGATGTAACTAGACACATAGACGAGGGAAGAGCGGTAGATGTAGTTTATATGGATTTCAGCAAGGCGTTTGATAAGGTGCCCTATGCAAGGCTTATTGAGAAAGTGAAGGGGCATGGGTTACAAGGGGACATTGCTTTTGGATTCAGAACTGGCTTGCCCACAGAAGGCAAAGATTGGTTGTAGATGGGTCTTTTTCAGCATGGAGGTCGGTCACCAGTAGAGTGCCCCAGGGATCTGTTCTGGGACCCTTGCTCTTTATGATTTTTATAAATGACCTAGATGAGGAAGTGGAAGGATGGGTTGGCAAGTTTGCTGATGACACAAACGTTGGAGGTGTTGTGGATAGTGTAGAGGGATGTCAGCAGTTGCAACGAGACATAGATAAGATGCAAGACTGGGTGGAGAAGTGGCAGATGGACTTCAACCCAGATAACTGTGTGGTGGTTCATTTTGGAAGGTCGAATAGGATGAAAGAATATAATATTAAGGGTAAGACGCTTGGCAGTGTGGAAGATCAGAAGGATCTTGGGGTCCAGTTTCATAGGATGCTCAAAGCAGCGTCGCAGGTAGAGGCTGTGGTTAAGAAGGCGCATGGAATACTGGCCTTCATCAATAGAGGAACTGAGTTTAGAAATCGGGAGATAATGCTGCAGCTGTATAGGACCCTGGTCAGAACCTACCTGGAGTACTGTGCCCAGTTCTGGTCGCCTCATTACAGAAAGGATGTGGAAGCCATAGAAAGGGTGCAGAGAAGATTTACAAGGATGTTGCCTGGATTAGGTGGCATGCCTTCTGAGGATAGGTTGAGAGAGCTCGGTCTTTTCTCCTTGGAGAGGCGAAGGATGAGAGGTGACCTGAAAGAGGTGTATAAGATGTTGAGAGGTATTGATAGAGTGGATTCTCAGAGGCTTTTACCCAGGGCTGAAATGGTTGCCACAAGAGGTCATAGGTTTAGGGTGCTGGGGAGTAGGTACGGAGGAGATGTTAGGGGTAAGTTTTTCACTCAGAAGGTGGTGGGTGCGTGGAATCGGCTGCCGGTAGTGGTGGTGGAGGTGGATTCGATAGGGTCTTTTAAGAGACTTTTGGATAAGTTCATGGAAGTTAGTAAGATAGAGGGTTATAGATAAGCCTAATAGGTAGGGACATGTTCGGTGCAACTTGTGGGCCAAAGGGCTTGTTTGTGCTGTAGCTTTTCTATGTTCTATGTTCTTTCTACAAGATGCACTGCAACAATTCACCATGTCTCCTGCGGCAACACCTCCCAAACCTGCGACCCCCACTACTTAGGACAAAGGCAACAAATGCATGGGAACACCACCTCCTGCAAGTTCCCCTCCAAACCACACACCATCCTGACTTGGAACTATATCACCATTTCTTCACTGTTGCTGGGACTTCCTTCCTAACAGCAGTATGGGTATACCTACACCACTTGAACTGCGACAGCTCAAGAAGGCGGCTCACCATCACTTTCTCATGGGCAATCCGGGATGGGCAATATATGCTGGTTTAACTAGCGATGCCCACATCACATGAACACATTTTTAAAAAATGTCACTGGACAGGTAATCCAGAGGCCCAGGCTAATCGTCAGGGGTCAAGGGTTCAAATCCTTGTTAAATTCAGTTCATAATCTGGAATTGAAAAGCTAGTATCAGTAACAAAAAAACCATTGTCAGAAAAATCCATCTGGTTCATTAATGAGTGAAAGAAATCTGCTGTCCTTATTTGGCCTGGCCTACATGTCACCCCACACCCACAGCAACATGGTCAATTCTTAACTACCCTCCATGCTACTCAAGTCGAGGGAAATTATGGATCAGCAACAAATGCCGGCCTTGCCAATGATGTCCGCATCCCAGGATTTATTTTTTAAGTGAATGGATGGCAAATTGTGCAGTCCATGACTTGGACGCACTGACCTCCACACTCCAAATTCCTTCCGTTAAATTGTAAATGCTACACTTAAGTCAACATAGGCTGTCCATGATAGAATTAGAAAGCAAAGCAGGAACTAGTTGGTGTTTTGTCACACCTTTAGGACATGGCTTCACATGCAATGAGATTCTTTTGATATGGTTGTGAAGGAAAATGCAGTTTTCGTGCAGTCAGATCCCACAGAACAGCAAAATGATTAAAGAATATTAAATCTGTGGTTGGCAGTGGGAGGTTGAGGAAGGAATGTTGCCCATGCCATTGGGAGAACTAGTCTTTCAAATAGTGGCATGGGATCTTTAGTATCCCTCTACATCACTGCACTGAACCTTTGTACAAAAAGACGGCCTCCCTTAACAATACAGCACTTCTTCAATAATACAATCAAATTTAAACCTAGATTATGCCTTCAATTCCTAATGGGGCTTGAGCCAGACACTCAAACACAGATCGAGTCGAGGGTTCTATGAGCTGTGCTAGGATTGTGCATGGTCCTTGAAATCAGTGGGTTTCAGGGGGATGTTTTGTTACATGCTTGCATTCATCTTTCTAATCCATCGCCTCCGAATGCCAGCGATGCCCTTTCTTTGAAGATATTTCTTTTTTAACTTCTCTTTGGAGCCTTTATTGAGTATGGTGCCAGCTACAGCGGGGGATTTCTCTTTTATTCTGTCTGCGCAGCGATTGCAGCATTTTTGCAGCATCCTGGATCAGGGCTGTGATTTATTGAAGATGTATTGAAAGGATTTGAACCATTCATCAAGAATTTATTCTTCTTCTTCAATGCTGCTGTACAGAGAGGTCACCTAAACATTGCACTTTTAACCAGGGACAGAAAGAGTGCGATTTATCTTGCAATTGATTTCTTGAGGGTGCTCAATTTGAATTTTAAGCTGCTGAAGGCTTACCTTCACCATACAAATGCCCCGAAAGATTCGCCTGAGAGCTCGACGGGTAACGGCCGATGGGTGTCAACTCCCCAGTGTGGAGCTGGTGGTTAACATTTGGGCATCAAAAAGACAGAAGCTATTTTGGAGGCCCACAGCCTCAGCTTAAGTAGAACAAGCACATCGCCCGCTACAAACGGGTACCCCACCAGATTAGGGCTGTGGCAATAGACTGCTTGGCCAACAACAATGTCAGTTTCATCAATGAGGCTGAGTGGGTGTTGGGAGGGATGAGCCCCGGGGTGACAGTGACCCAGATTCTTTTCTATAACCCTGGGCCAGCGCAATTTCAATATTGTGTGGGTCAGTACCATTCCCAGGATGGCTGGTGTCACAGCCTGAACGCATTGAAGCTTACAATTATCCTGACTTTATCAGACAATTTAACCAAATTGCCAATGGGAAATCTACAGGATCGGAGGCAATTCTGATTTTAAACTCTGCCTCGTATCACACTTTGATTTCAATGGAGAGTATTAGGGGCGGCACGGTGGCACAGCGGTTAGCACTGCTGCCTCACAGCGCCAGGGATCCAGGTTCGAATCCCGGCTTGGGTCACTGTGTGTGGAGTCTACATGTTCTCCCCATGTCAGCATGGGTTTCCCCCGGGTGCTCCAGTTTCCTCCCACAGTCCAAAGATGTGTGGATTAAGTGGATTGGCCATGGTAAATTGACTCTTAGGGACAGGGGGACTAGCTAGGGTAAATGCATGGGGTTATGGGGATAGGGCTTGGGTGCGACTGTAGTCAATACAGACTCGATGGGCTGAATGGCCTCCTTCTGTACTGTCGGGATTCTATGATTTTAAATTCTCCCTCAGTGCACCCAAACAGACACCGGAGTATGGCGATTAGGGGGTTTTCACAGTAACTTCATTGCAGTGTTAATGTAAGCCTACTTGTGAGAATAATAAATAAACATTAAAATTAGAGGGTTCGGGAGGGAGCGGCATTAAGCCAACATTACACCCAATCCTGTAGATTTACCAGCTGCACATTAACTTAAAATTGCTATATTCTTGTGAGGATTGCACATATTCATACCGCCACTTTAGTATTGTTTTTAATGGTAATCACTCAGCTAGGCCAGTGTGACTAGGATGGCCCCAGTGTGCAGAATACTTTCACAGCAGTTCTGTGCCATACTTTCAGTTGTGTTAGCAATGATTCAATTATAATTAATGAATGATGATATCATTTCCTAAGTTTAGTTGAGATTGGACGTAAATTATAAAGAATTAACTTTGTTCCCAGACATTCCTATTTCAGACTAAAGGGGTTAAGTGGATTGTTAACGTGCTGTGTTACAAGTTAGATTTGGATAAAATCCAAGCCTCTCTAGCCAGTACAGCTAACTCGCTGCAGGAACCTTTTGACAATTAAAGCTAAAAGTGGTGATTACATGCAGTTTTGTAATAAATCTCCCGGCTCAGAGCAACTTTTATAAATGATCCAGGACATTCCTTGTTCCTCATGTGGAAAGAGCTTTACGGTTAAGCCTTATGATGGAATAAGTGGTCTGAGAATATTGATCCTGATGTTCTTATAAGGAAGAGGTTGGGCCTTCTATTGAATTCTTGACAGGCATAATCCAAATCTACAAATAGGACATTACCAAATTTAACCATCTGTAAAAAAACTAATGCCGAGTGCAAGAAAAGTCACTTGCTTTCCCTTTCTCGACTCAACATGCTTCTCTCCATTCCAATTTGCAACAATTCTTGATTTTATGTATCAGTACTATATGGACAAAGCTACTGAAACCATTCCCTCTCCCAAGATCTGAATTACACTGTGTTGCACTTTGTGGGCGGGATTTACTGCCTCGCTCGATACGACACCAGAAAATCCCACTCGAGGTCAATGGACATTTCCGTTGTCCATCCCTCATCCGCTCCGATCCCATAGTGGACGAGGGCGGTAGAAGTCCGGCGAATGTTTTTTCCTTATTTCCTCATTATGTTTAAGTGCAGCATCATTGCAGCATCTCCCACAGCGGGGGCTGGGGTGCATAATTGACCCCACATTTTGATTTAGTTTACGTTTTTTTTAAGGGTTTTGTGTTTTGCTAGTATCCCCTTAAGGGGCTAGTCCCCTAAATTGTTTTATTATATTGGATAATTTGTTAATTTGTCCACTTTTTGGTGATTGGTCATACCTAAAAGAGTATAACATGACTGGGATGGCCCCAGTGTCATAGAAACCCTACAGTGCAGAAGCAGGCCATTCAGCCCATCGAGTCTGCACCGACAACAATCCCATTTATGCCCTATCTCTGTAACCCCACATATTTACCCCACTGATCCCTCTAGCCTACGCATCCCAGGACACTAAGGGGCAATTTAGCGTGGCCAATGAACCTAACCCGCATATCTTTGGACTGTGGGAGGAAAAGGGAGCACCCGGAGGAAACCCACGCAGATACGGGGAGAATGTGCAAACTCCACACAGACAGTGACCCAAGCCGGGAATCGAACCCAGGTCCCTGGAGCTGTGAGGCAGCAGTACTAACCAATGTGCCGCCCAGTGTGCAGAATACTTTCACGGCAGTTCTGTGTGTTGGGTCCATTCATTTGTTTGAGTAGACGAGGGGACGGCACTGATATGAGTTTTAAAATGGTTTTCTTTTATTGAACAGAACTTAAAATTAAGTTCTGACAGAAGCAGGGAAAAAGTGAACTTGGAGACCGGCTTCTACTACCAGCCCCTGTACGGAACTTGAACCCACTGAACTGAACTGGAATTTGAAACAACTGAACACACTCATTTTGAAACCAAAACATATCTCAACCCTTATCTCGCCACTGGAAGTGTTTTTCACAGGCTGTCTCCATATTAGAAAAACAATCCTTGCAGCTATAGTTGTTTGCCTGCATTGTGTACCCTTCAGGAATGCAGTCAATTTCTAGCTAACCTTTAGTCTTCTGATTCCACATGTAGTCAAGTTAGCAGACAATTATTAAGCTTACCAGAGTTAATTGCATAGGCAGAATTCTCTTAAAATGCAGTCTTTGCCTAGGCTGAAGCAAACAGAGCTACGCACACACAGGATCTCTCACTGTGCCATACTTTCAGTTCTGTCAGCAATGATTCAATTATAATTAATGAATGATATCATTCCCTAAGTTTAGGTGCGATTGGATGTAAATTATAAAGAATTAACGTTGTTCCCAGACATTCCTATTTCACACTAAAGGGGTTAAGTGGATTGTTAACGTGCTGTGTTACAAGTTAGATTTGGATAAAATCCAAGCCTCTCTGGCCAGTACAGCTAACTCGCTGCAGGAATCTTTTGACAATTAAAGCTAAAAGTGGTGATTACATGCAGTTTGTAATAAATCTCCCAGCTCAGAGCAACGTGTCTGCACTTTTTATAAATGATCCAGAACATTCCTTGCTCCTCATGTGGAAAGAGCTTTTCGGTTAAGCCTTATGATGGAATAAGTGGCCTAAGAATATTGATCCTGATGTTCTTGTAAGGAAGAGGTTGGGCCTTCTATTGAATTCTTGACAGGCATAATCCAAATCTACAAATAGGACATTACCAGATTTAACCATCTGTAAAAAACTAATGCCAGGTACAAGAAAAGTCACTTGCTTTCCCTCTCTCGACTCAACATGCTTCTCTCCATTCCAATTTGTAACAATTCTTGATCTGATTTATCAACACTATATGGACAAAGCTACTGAAAGCTACAAATAGGACATCACCAAATTTGTCTCACGAAACGTATTTTGGGATGAATTCCGCATCACATTTGAAGGTGATTAATGACAGAAGTTATGATGGTCTGAGCTTGCATCACTTTTTATTCAGTCGTGGGACATGGGCGTCGCTGGCTGACCAGCATTTATTGCCCATCCCTAGTTGCCTGAGAGCAGTTGAGAGTCAACCACATTGCTGTGGCTCTGGAGTCACAGGTAGGCCAGACCAGGTAAGAATGGCAGATTTCCTTCCCTCAAGGACATGAGTGAATCGGATGGATTTTTATTAAATTCAAATTCCACCCTCTGCCGTGGCGGGATTCGAACTCGGGTCCCTAGAATATTAACTAAGTTTCTGAATTAATAGTCTAGCAATAATACTACTGGGCTTTCGCCTCCCCAATGCAGTAAATGGTCATGCCCCAATCCAAATGTCTTTGAATGGAACCTTTTGCTAACCAAACTCTTAACCTTCTTACTCAGTCACCTGCATGCCTCTCAGGGGAAGGTAGAAGATACTGCATGTTACAAATATAAGGAACGTAACAAATCAAGGCAGGAGTAAACCATTTAACCCCTCAAACCTGCTCTGTCCTTCAATAAGATCGAGCTTTATTTGATTGTGACCCTAACCCCACTTTCTCGCCTGGCTCCCCTATCCCCTCATTACCCTTGGCTCCCGAAAGCTTCAAAAATCTGTCTAAGTCAGCTTCGAATATATTCAATGAGCGAGCCTCCACTACTCTCTGGGGTTGAGAAGTCTAAGGATTCCAGGGAATGGCTATTCGCCCCAAGCCAAATAAAAATTCTGCCTATCACACAAATGAGCAATGTGATATATGAATTTCAGTGCTGGTGTGATGCCCCGTAAGCAGGTCGTATATCTCCAATGACTGGCGGCATCATATCATGATGTGGAGATGCCGGCGTTGGACTGGGGTAAACACAGTAAGAAGTTTAACAACACCAGGTTAAAGTCCAATAGGTTTATTTGGTAGCAAAAGCCACACAAGCTTTCGGAGCTGCAAGCCCCTTCTTCAGGTGAGTGGGAATTCTGTTCACAAACAGAGCATATAAAGACACAAACTCAATTTACATGAATAATGGTTGGAGTGCGAATACTTACAACTAGTCAAGTCTTTAAGAAACAAAACAGCATGAGTGGAGAGAGCATCAAGACAGGCTAAAAAGATGTGTATTGTCTCCAGACAAGACAGCCAGTGAAACTCTGTGGGGGTTACAAATAGTGGGACATGAACCCAATATCCCGGTTGAGGCCGTCCTCGTGTGTGCGGAACTTGGCTATCAGTTTCTGCTCAGCGACTCTGCGCCGTCGTGTGTCGCGAAGGCCGCCTTGGAGAACGCTTACCCGAATATCAGAGGCCGAATGCCCCACTATTTGTAACCCCCACAGAGTTTCACTGGCTGTCTTGTCTGGAGACAATACACATCTTTTTAGCCTGCCTTGATGCTCTCTCCACTCATGCTGTTTTGTTTCTTAAAGACTTGATTAGTTGTAAGTATTCGCATTCCAACCATTATTCATGTAAATTGAGTTTGTGTCTTTATATGCTCTGTTTGTGAACAGAATTCCCACTCACCTGAAGAAGGGGCTTGCAGCTCCGAAAGCTTGTGCGGCTTTTGCTACCAAATAAACCTGTTGGACTTTAACCTGGTGTTGTTAAACTTCTTACGGCATCATATCAAACAGCAATCCCTTCAGCTGTTTACAACAGACAAAGTACTGACTGTACCCCACCAGCCTGTGCTTGCAAAACATTTTGGCCAGCATCGGCTGTGATTCCACGATTGGACAACACTTGCTAAACAATCCTGATTGTCGTTAATAATTGCACCAAAAATCAATCAGGCTTGCAGCGTGGCTCATTTTACCCAGGCTAGAAGCCACAAATATTCACACACACAGTCCTGTCCTTTGCAGACACGAGGAGCATGTACACGAACTGAAACTCTTTCAAATTATAAAAAGCTTGAGGGGAAGCCATCCCTTGGTTCATTCCCCATGCCAATGCCTTGATAAATCAGAGTTGTCCTGCCCGGTTTGAATTTGAACAAATTTGGCAGTTAACTGTTCCCTGCTGCATTCTCCATGGCAACACCTCTACCTCTTGCCAATCAATCAATACTCCCTTCTCATGCAGTATAAATTGCTGTTATCTTTTACATTTGTATTTCTTGCGACCTGTCCTGATAAGTGCAAAATGAAAAGTTTTGATAGCATGTCTCACTTTCAGCAAAATGAGACATATTTGTCCTAAATTATAAAAGCTTAATAGGAAAATAAAAGAGCCATGTGTTACTTACTTGCAGCAGGAGATCATCAAGACCATAACCAAAGTTATACATCTGAAGTGGATCATTAAACATTTTAATTAAGTGTTTTAAAGAAGTGTCATTGTAAAATGTTGCTAACTTTAATGCATTTTTTATTATTTTTATTCCATCAGCTTGTTGCTTACTTGTGAGTGGTTATGCTCCTTCTCCTCTTTTCAATCATAGGGTCATAGAACTTGCAGCACAGAAGGAGGCCATTCGGCCCATCAAGCCTGCACCAACAACAATTCCACATATTTACCTTGACACTAAGGGGCAATTTAGCATGGCCAATCCACCTAACCCACACATCTTTGGACTGTAGGAGGAAACCAGAGTACCTGGAGGAAACCCACGCAGACAGTCACCCGAGATTGGAATTGAACCCAGGTCCCTGGCACTGTGAGGCTAACCACTGTGCCACTCTCAAAACTTGAGCTTTTCCCAACTGGACAGTCTTTACACTTGAATGGAACAATGAATACTTCAGGCACATTCCAGTGACTGTCAGCTTATGAAGAGTAATATTGGCTCTGAATGTGTGGCAATTTGTGACTCTTTTTCAGATTCTAGCTGTGAGAAGAGATTGTGGAAAATGAATCCAGCACAATTGCAAAAACGAGTGTAGATCATCGCAGCTTTTCTAGTTCGACACCACTGCTTAACGCACAGATCCCTGCAGTTGGTTGGAACTTGAAGGTAAATCCACGAAAGCCAACTGCCGAGAACTGGAATTTCTCAACCAGTCTTCTACAGCTCAATATAGTAAATCCATCAGCAAAGATATGAATTGAGAATTATGGCGTATGGTCAAAACGCAAAAAGATATTTAGTTCAGATTCTGGGCTCTGACCAATGCCTTGTACAGCGATGATGTGCATTCTAATAAACCAAAAACATAACAGTCTTCACTGTCTTTGAAACATAACCTCCAAAAATATAAATCTCTCTTGCAATCAAAATCCTTGAAATCTATTATGCTGATCTACATAAGGATCTTCAGACATTATTAATGGAATCATCCTTCCGACCTCAACATCCAGTTCAACAATTTCAGACCATTAAACTTTGTCCCTCTATTTTGTTTCTTTTTCATTATGTGTCTTGGGCCGAAATTCATAGAATCATGGAATCCCTACAATACAGAAGGAGGCCATTTGGCCCATCGAATCTGTACAGACCACAATCCCACCCAAGCCCTATTCCCGTAACTCCACACATTTACCATGCTAATCCTCCTGACATTAAGGAACAATTTAGCATGGCCAATCAACCTAACCCGCACACCTCTGGACTGTAGGAGGAAACCGGAGCACCCAGAGGAAATCTGCGCAGACACAGGGAGAAAGTGCAAAATCCGCACAGACAGTGACCCAAGCCGGGTCCCTGGAGCTGTGAGGCAGCAGTGCTAACCACTGTGCCACCATGCCGCCCCTTCTCCTGTCTCGTGGGAGTCGCAGTGGACGGGACAGAAAATTTGGTGGACCCTTTAAAGGCCCTTTGATCTCGGGCGTGAATTTGCAGTCTGGGGGGGGGGGGGGGGGGGGGGGGGGGGGGGGGGCGGCGGCGGCGTGGTGGGTGAATCCCGTCTTTGGTTTGTCTTTTATTTTTGCTTTCTGTCAGCAGCACAACTGCTCCAGACACATCCTCTGTTCCTTTGTTTCTGTTCTTTGCCCCATCACCATTCCCTTTGCACTTGGAAGACTATCTTCTCCATCATTAAATCTCTCCTCTCTTCCACCCTATCGCAGACCTTCCTTTGGTCCTTGTCCCACCCACCCCTTGCTCAAAACCTACTGGGTGGGATTTTCCAGCCATGCTCACCCCAAAACTGGAAAATCCCGCCCAAAGTCAATGGACCTTTGCATGGTCTGCCCCCCCCCCCCCCCCCCCCCCCCCCCCCGCCCCCCACCCCCTCCCCGCCTGCTACGATTGCCATGTCAGGCGGGACGGGAAAATTCCCCCCATTGTATTTCTAAATTTTCCCAGTTCTGTTGAAAGGGCATCGACCTAAAACGTTGGTTGGGATTTTCCAGTCAAACGTCCGTTAACTTCGGACAGAAATTTTGGTCCCATGGCGGGCAGGACTGGAAAATCTCGACTGTTAATTCTTTCCTCTCCTCACAGATGCTTCCTGACCTGCTTAATATTTCCAGCATTTTGTGTTTTCAATAATGGAGTTATTGAGCAGGTAACCATGAGTCTTTTTCCCAAGGTAGAAATGCAAATTACTATGGGAACTTTAAGGTAAAAGGGGGAAAGTTAAAGGGGTCGTGAGAAGCAACTTTTTTACACAGAGAGCGGTAAGGTGCCTGGAATGCGCTGCGAGAGGGAGTGGTAGAAGCAGATACAATAGCAATGTTTAAGAGGCATCTTGACAGATATATGACTAGGCAGGGAATAGAGGGATAAGGACCGCGTAGAGGCAGAAAGTCTTTAATTTAGAAAGCTGTCATGTGTCAGCACAAGCTTGGTGGGCTGAAGGACCTGTTCCTGTGCTGTACTGGTCTTAGTTCTTTCTTTGAAACAGCAGATATCCTGGTGGGATTCTCTGGTCTCCCCATGGCATGTTTCTCATGACAGGAGGCAATGCACCATTCGCGAGTGATGGGATCTTCCGCAGGAGGGGTATTAATTCCGGTCCATAAGTTTTGGACACAGCAAAGTGGGAAATAATGATTGCAATTCTCCCATCCCGCCTGCCACTGGGATTTTAGTGGATGTGTTGCGGACAATGTGAAACCCCATTGACAGTCAGGTGGGAACTTTCGGCTTTTAGACCAGCGTGGCCAGAGAATTCCGTCCAGTATTGTTAATGGAAAGACTTGTTTCCATTTATAAGTGGCAAAGTATTTCCAGTCACCTAAGTTAGTGCCACTAATTTTGATAAGCAGAAGATGCTGCTGGATCATCAGTTGTCCCTGAATTAGTTCTCAGGCAGTTTGCCCTCCATTTATCTGCTTGTTTCTCTCTCTCTAAACACTGTCTATGGAGTCAGTTTTAACTCAGCCTCTCTGTTGGAATTGGGACAGTGACAGAGTGGAAATCATTGTGTGCACTTCCTGCCCCATTCCCAAACCATTGCTATATTTACTGGGCCGAATGGCTGGATGACCCCTGAACCCACTTGAATCATGGGAGCCTCATGACTGTGTTCAAATCTGGAGTCTCTGAGATACAGGAAACTCTGATGTCATTTTGAGAGATGGCCAGGTAGAGAGGAGGAGACTCCGAAAAACATAGGCAAAGAATTATTTTTGAAGGTTTGGGGTGGGGGAAGGGGGGTGGGCGGGGCGAGCAGATGTGGGGATGGGAGTGGGGGGGATTGCTGTCTACTCATTCCATGCCTGGAATTAAAATCCACTCGTGTCTCCATCTCTCTCTCTCTCTCTCTCTTGTCTCTGACTGTGTACATGCGTGTCTCTCTCTCTCTCTCACCGGAATTTTACCGCCTCGCCCGCCCCGATTCCCGATTGGAATTCTCCATTGGCCTTGGGCAGGATTTTACAAGCCTCGTCCAAGCGAGGTCATAAAATTCCGCACTCTGTCTCTCTTGTTTCTGACTGTGTAAATTCATCTCTCTCGCGGTCTCTATTTTCCCTTCCCTTTCCATCTGCCTCATCAGTCTTTTCATACTTATAACTCTCATCAGCTGTTTCTCTTCCTCCTCCAATTTTCCTTTCCATCTGTACTCAATAGGCATTTCAAATCTAAGTTTGGTCTCTACCAGTCAGAGTCTACTTGCCAGCTGACCAGCACTCTCCTCCGATGCAGTATAAATTATTCACTTTACAATTGGTGTTTTTATGAACTGTCTTCATGAGTGCAAGAAGAAAAGCTTCGACAGCATGTCTCTTATCTTCAGCAATAATCTTATTTTATTCACTTTAGGACAGCTCAGGAACCATTCCATATCTTAAGTAAATAATCTGGCCTTGCACTAGTGTGGGAATGCCATATTATCTGGGTTTTCTGATGACAGTAGATTCATGGGAAAGCTTGTCTCTGTGGTAACTGGCATGATCCTTGGTGAAGCAGACGAATATCCCTTTGCATCCTTCAACAACAAAAGGAGCACATGGCAACTCAGGCATCCCACCCACCCGCTCCTCCAACCATTGCCTTCCCCCCACCCACCCCCGTGACTGAGACTGTAGGTCGCTCATTGGATTTCTCTGACACCTGAGAACAGGTTTTTAATATGGAAGCAAGACATTCTCGACTCTGAGGGACTACCTGAGGAGAAGGAGGAGATATCCCTCCGCAAAGCCTTTGCCCCGTGAGGAATCATCCTGAAGAAAATAAAGTAAAAGGTCAATGCCAGAATACACCCTTGTCTAACCCTACTGGAGACAGGGAAGATGTCTGTGAAGGCTCCATTCAGCTTGACCTGACCTGACCTTCTGGTCTTCATAGAGTTGGTGAACAATGGTGAAGAATCTTGGAAGGCACCTCAATCAGGATAGTATTTTCCAAAGTCTATCCTGGCTAACTATATTAAACACCTTGGTGAGGCCTACAAAAGGAGTGAACAGGCCCATGTTTCAATGTTCTCTACACCTCTGAATCTGTCTCAGCACAAGGACCAGGTCTATTGTTCCCCCATTTGGTCTGAATGTGCACATATCAGAGAGGCTTCCTTCAGCTACTGTCAGAACAAGTCCATTTAGATGTTCTCTGGCCAAGCCTTTACCTGCAATGAAGAGTGAGGAGATGCCTCTGCCATTTGAACATTCAGACTTATCTCCATTATTTTTGTAGAGGGAGATAGTGACTGCATCTCAAAGATCCTGAGACTTTGTCCTTTTCCCCCAGTATGCTGTGAACAGAAACCAAAAGGAAAAATGCTGGAAAATCTCAGCATGCCTGGCAGCAGCTGTAAGGAGAGAAAAGAGCTGACGTTTCAAGTCCAGATGACCCTTTGTCAAAGCTATGCTGTAAGCAGATCTGTAAGCCTAGGCAGAAACACATCTCCTCCACGTTTATAGACCTTGGCTGGAATAACACCTATATGCTCTAGATAGCTGCCTTTCTAATGGACTATTAAACTAGACCCTGACCTTCACTCTCACGTAAATGCATAAGATTGCACAGAAATCCTTAAGGAAGAGCAGCAAGTTGCCAAGAAGTCCTACCCAACATCCTCCCTCAAATCAGCTCCATCAAGCATATTTGCCTACATAGCATTGAAGACTGTACCTCAGAGTTTATCCATTAGTTGTAAAGCACTTTGAGACTCCCTCAGGATATGAGAGCTGCAATATAGATCTGCATTGCTGCTTCTCATTCACTTTGATCCTTCAGCTAATTTCCTCAATAATTGAAAAGCTCCAATTGAAAGCATCTCCTACATCTTTCTTCCTCTTTAAAGTTAACAGCAAGTGTGGTGGGAAGCTAAGAGAAATCCCCACTGGACAAGTTTTCAAGTGTTGTAGTCAACTTTGCAATCATCAGTGCAGAAAGTGAATCAAATAGATTTGTCTGTTCCCCAGTCAGCATGGCTGGTGTTCATTTGAGTTAATACATTTAAAATAAACCTGCCGATATCCCTCTTCGACAGAATTAAACTTTGTTGGGAAAGGGCTTTGTTTCCGATCAATGATTTCCCCTCCATCTGCTCAGTAAACGCGAAGTCACTTGGCGAGATCTCTGTGGTCGCTCTCGTTATAATTGGCCTACCTTTGAGTCACTTGACAAGATGCTTGGTTTGTTTCAAGAGCTTTGTGTCATGGCAGGCCCCCTCCGTGAGTGGCTGGGTCTGTGACCCAACACTCTCAGTGTTAATCTTGCCGTGCGTATGCTCGATTTCGGCTCCTGTGCAGTACAATTCCCCAGTTCACGAACATGAAGAGCAAACAAAATCAGTGATCTGAGGCCAGGAAAAGCTCTCAGGCACTCGAAAGATCTTTATCTCCTCACATCTGTTACTATTCAGGCAAGGCTGAAAGTGTTGAGATTTTCTTTCACAGGTACTGAAAATGATTTTGGTACAAAATTTCCACTTTCTGCAAGGTGCCTTACAGTTACTTAATATTTAAGCGGAGAAGCCTTAGGAAAGGGTTTGTCTTGCAATAGCATGGCCAGTAAGAGCTAAAGAATTAATAATATGTATTGTTAATGCTTTCGATCTTACTGGACATGGGGCGACACGATAGCACAGTGGTTAGCACTGCTGCCTCACAGCGCCAGGGACCCGGGTTCAATTCCGGCTTCGGGTCACTGTCTGTGTGGAGTTTGCATATTCTCCCCGTGTCCATATGGGTTCCCTCCGGGTGCTCCAGTTTCCTCCCACAGTCCAAAGATGTGTGGGTTAGGTTGATTGGCCAAGCTAAATTGGCCCTAGAGTCAGGGGCTTAGCAGGGTAAGTATGTAGGGTTACGGGAATAGGGCCTGGGTGGGATTGTGTTTGGCGTAAACTCGATGGGCCAAATAGCCTCCTTCTGAACTGTAGGGATTCTGTGTAACAATTTTTAACAATGGATTACACATCAAGGGTGAGAGGATTCAGAAAAAGACTGAGTTCCACGGAATTGCGCTCATTTTACCAACAAGAATGGTTGATAGTTGATCACCTGATTACATACTGGCTAAGAATCCTGGAAGACAAGTGAGAGCACAGCGTCAATCTCATAATATATTGATCCTGGACACAGTTCCCTTCCCCTTCCCATGTGGGGAAGAATTTGGTCCTAATTTGGAGCTCTTCAAGTGTCTGAAGCTCACTGTGCAAGGAATTCTGGGTACAAATCACCACAAGAGCGCCATCACTGTGCCTTCAACTACCGAGGCCTTCATCTCTAGAATTCCCTCGTGAACCTCTCCCTCTCTCTCCTCCCCCTCTCTTTCTCTCTTCCTCTCTTTAAGATCCTTCCGAAAATCTACATTTTCAGCCAAGCATTTTGTCTCATTGTTCTGTCGTCTCCTTATTTCGCTCAAAGTCAGATTGTGACCCAGAATGCTCCTGTGACGTATACCTGGGTGCGTTTTACAATGTTAAAGCTGGTCAGAAACCAGCAGTTGTTTTTATTTCAAATAATTTCAAATTATTAATTGATCGGTGGCACGGCAAATATTTCCTTTCAATGGAAATGATCAATACCAAGTGAACCCTGTAGGTCCCAAGAGCCACCTTTAGTACTTTCCAAGTTGTGTTTGAGTGTGAAGCCGCCATTTTGCCACAAGTTAATTTATTGAAAACATGCAGCAAATGTTGAATCTCTTGGTGCAGCGTTCACAACATACATTTCCCAGCTTACAACAGGGAAGAATCACTTTCTGGAAATCTCCATTACTGAGGCTGGTTTATGGCTGTAACCCAGAGGGCTAGCAGTAGACATTTAGAATACGCTGACACCTGCAACAGTGGATACTGGGTCTGAAAGGGAAGAGGGCAGATGAAGGACAAGTCAGAGGAAAAAACAAATCAAATGAGTTTGCCTACAGCAGCATTTCTTTACCATATTGTTTTCACAATGTTAAGGGTTGCAGTCTCAAATAATACATTGCTTTGAGCTGAGGAATTTAGTGGCACACTATACAACTAACACCAACACTGACTTGCATTTATATCGTAGAATCACAGAATCCCGACAGTATAGAAGGAGGCCATTCAGCCCATCGAGTCTGCACCGACCACAATCCCACCCAGGCCCTATTCCCGTAACCCCAGACATTTACCCTGTTAATCCCCTGACACTAAGGTCAATTTAGTATGGCTAAACAACCTAACCCCACATCTTTGGACACTAAGGGGCAATTTACCATGAACAAACCAACCTAACTCGCACATCTTTGGAATGTGGGACGAAACCAGCGCACCCGGAGGAAACCCACGCAGACACGGGGAGAAAGTGCAAACTCCACACAGACAGTGACCCGAAGCCGGGAATCAAACCCGGGTCCCTGGTGTTGTAAGGCAGCAGTGCTAACCACTGTGCCACTGTGCCACCCTATGGTACCATTAATGTTGTACAGCTAATTGTGAAAGAAAAATTGACTTCTAAGTCAAATCAGGAGATAATTGTTTACGTTTATTTATTAATGTCACAAGTAGGCTTACTTTAACCCTGGAATGAAGTTACTGTGAAAATTCTCGAGTCACCACACTCCGACGTCTGTTTGGGTACACTGAGGAAGAATCTAGCATGGCCGATGCACCTAACCAGCATGTCTTTCGGACTGTGAGAGGAAACCGGAGCACGCAGAGGAAACCCACACAGACACGGGGAGAACATGCAGACTCTGCACAGACGGTGACTCAAGCTGGGAATTGAACCCGGGTCTCTGGAGCTGTGAAGCAGCAGTGCTAACCACTGTGGCACCGTGCCGTTTAGTAGTGTAGGGGACCACATTTTGATCAAAAAGGCATTTGCTGTGTATTTTGAATAATCAGTGGGTGACAAAATGGTAGCTTCGCACACAAGCATGCTTTGCAAGGTGCTAAATGTGGCTCTTGATTTTAAAGAGCAGGTTAAGGAGGAGAGAGAGCGAGAGAGAGAGATTCAGAAATGGAATTCCAGAGATCCAGGCCTAGATTGTTGAAGGAATGGTTGCCAATGGTAGTGAGGTGAATTATACCCACAATTCTTTGCTCAGTGAACTCTTGACATCAAACTCACTTGAATAGCTGTGAAGTGAAGTCCAAGCTCTTTCTCCACAGAAAGTTTATAATAAAACTGCCCAGGATCAATCTTTCTAATAAACTTGTAGCTGATGCATAGATTGCAACTGGAATTGATTTGATTTGATTTGATTTATTATTGTCACATGTATTAGTATACAGTGAAAAGTATTGTTTCTTGTTCGCTATACAGACAAAGCATACCATTCATAGAGAAGGAAGTAAGAGTGCGCAAAATGTAGTGTTACGGTTATAGCTAGGGTGTCGAGAAAGATCAACTTAATGCAAGGTAAGTCCATTCAAATGTCTGACAGCAGCAGGGAAGAAGCTGTTCTTGAGTCGGCTGGTACGAGACCTCAGACTTTTATATCTTTTTCCCAACGGAAGAAGGTGGAAGAGAGAATGTCCGGGGTGCGTGGAATCCTTATTTATAGTGATTGCTTTGCCGAGGCAGAACTAGATAAATGGCAAGACGTTAGAGTCCTGTTCCTAACGACCCATCCTCCAACTATTCCAACCCAAGCGACCCTCTAATCTGACCTTGGAATGAATTGAAACCCAATCCTGTACCTAACCTCTCACTTTTTGTGTCTCCAGGCCCAGGTTAATTCAGTGGCCCATATGATTTAACACAGCCCTGCAGCACAAACTGGGCCTCACAACCAGAACCTGTCCTAACTCTGCCAGCCACTAACCATGTGAGACTCAGCCTTCAAAGCAGAACAAGCAGCCACTGTCCACATTCACACACAAAGAATGTCCATTGCATTGATAGTGCCCATGCAATTGTGTCCCAGATATAATCAGCACCTTAAGAAGTAAAGGATAGGCAGTGTGGAACAGAACTGGAAAATAAGAAATATATTTAAATTATATTACTTCCAGCAAAGGATCCACAATCACAGTGATCCATCATGTGATCCACAATCACAGTGATCCACCATGTGATCCACAATCACAGTGATCCACAATCACAGAGATCCCCCACGTGATCCACAATCACAGTGATCCACATGTGATCCACGCTCACGGTGATCCATAATCACAGTGATCCACCATGTGATCCACAATCACAGTGATCCACAATCACAGTGATCAACCATGTGATCCATAATCACAGTGATCCACAATCACAGTGATCCACCATGTGATCCACAATCACAGTGATCCACCATGTGATCCACACTCACAATGACCCACAATCAAAGTGATCCACAATCACAGCGATCTCCATGTGATCCACAATCACAGTGATTCCCCATGTTGAGAATGTGCTGCATGAGTTACTTTGTCCTGTGATGCTAAGCATTGTTTTTGTCCCAACCCCTTTTACATTTTACTCCGTTTCCAGCCTGTCCCCTCAGTATTTCCATTTCTTCTGTGTTTTTCAGGATTGATTATCATGAGATAGGGATTGATTTATCAAATTATGCATGAGTTCATCCCTCCCTATTTTTTCCCCTTCTGCCCTGAATGTGTTTGCTTTTTTTGAAATAGAAATTAAAGTGTTTTAGCTCCTCTCCAATACATTGCCGAAAAGATCATTCGTAATGTGTGCATCCAGGCATTGCAAGAGATTTCCAGTGGATCATTGGACAGCGATCAGGAGCAGGAATGCCACCCCTAACATGTAAGTTCCCCGACCCCACCACAAGCGGTGCGGAGGGGGGGGGGGGGGGGGGGGGTGGGTGGAGGGGGAGGAGGGAGCCCCAGACAATCATATCTGTTACAGCGTGCCCTCCTTGTGAACAACCTACTCCAACTCTGATGCGCGATAAATCACACGAGAGGCAGGATGTACCCGGGAAATAAAGGCTTTTATTGCCAACAATAACGGAGCTACTATATACAATATACAATCCCAGACTAAAGGGTCACCAGGCAGAGCAGTGACCTTTATACCTCTCCCAGGAGGCGGAGCCAACTGGGGTGTACCATAGGACTATATTAACAGGTAGAACAGCCCAACCCTAACCCCAACAGTAACATATCTACAGACTCACAGTACTGGCCAGACCATGACTCAGCACTCCTGGTGGTAACCAACAATGGTTCACCACATTCACCCCTCCTTTGAAAACAAAGGCCGGCGGGGTACAAAACACAGAACAATTGTTCATCTGTCTATAAGTTCAAACGGTCTGGGGGACCGCACCGTCGCTGTGACCTCCTCAACACCGGCGATGACACCGGTTCAGGCAATCGCGATGACGTTCTCTCCAAGTCGGTGTCCAGTGACTCCTCCAGTTCTTCACGGGCCGGTAGACCACGAGGTGGTGACAATCCGCTGGACTCGGGCACGCCTTGAAGTGGCGACCATCTCCTGGACTCAGGCAAGCTGTACACGGGAGTAAGAGGGTTATGTGGTGGTCCCGATACTGCCCGCGCCGTGTCATGAGGGGAGATAATGGTTGGGGGGTCCCTAACTGGGGGTGTGGGAGTGACAGGGGTTTCCAAGCCCCCTGCTGGCGCCAGATCTCGAATCGAGACCGTGTCCTCTCGCCCGTCAGGATATGCCACGTAGGCATACTGAGGGTTGGCGTGGAGGAGATGGACCTGTTCAACCAAAGGGTCGGACTTGCGGGTCCTAACATGCCGCCGCAGGAGGACAGGTCCTGAGTACATCAACCAAGACGATAATGAGGTCCCAGAGGAAGACTTCCGAGGGAATGAAAACATTCTCTCATGAGGAGTAGCGTTGGTTGCCGTACACAGGAGTGAGCGTATGGAGTGGAGCGCATCAGGGAGTACCTCTTGTCAACGGGAGACTGGAAGACCTTAAGACCTCAATGCCAGTAAGGCAGCCTTCCAGACTGTAGCATTCTCTCGTTCGACCTGTCCGTTACCCCTTGGGTTGTAGCTCGTGGTTCTACTAGAGGCAATCCCATATGAGAGCAGGTATTGCCTCAAGTCGACGCTCATGAACGACGAGCCCCTATCGCTGTGGATATAACAGGGGTAACCGAACAGGGTGAAAAGATCACGTAATGCCTTGATAACCGTGGCAGCGGTCATATCGGAACAGGGAATGACAAAAGGGAATCATGAGTACTCATCAATCACATTGAGGAAGTACACGTTCCGATCTGTCGAGGGAAGGGGGCCCTGAAAGTCCACACTCAGTCTTTCGAAAGGACGAGTGGCTTTAATGAGGTGTGCCCTGTCAGGTCGGTAGAAGTGCGGTTTGCATTGCGCGCATACCCGGCAGCTTCTGGTTATGGACTTGACATCCTCCACCGAGTAGGGTAGATTCCGGGCCTTTATGAAGTGGAAGAGCCGAGTGACCCCCGGATGGCAGAGGTCATTGTGGAGAGCCTGTAATCGATTCCCCTGCACACTAGCGCATGTTCCACGTGACAGGGCGTCCGAGGGCTCGTTGAGCTTCCCTGGACGGTACATGATATCATAATTGTAGGTGGAGAGTTCGATTCTCCACCTCAAAATTTTATCATTCTTGATCTTACCCCGTAACGTGCTGTTGAACATGAACGCCACGGACCGCTGGTCCGTGAGCAGAGTGAACCGTTTTCCCACCAAGTAATGGCGCCAATGCCGAACGGCCTCCACAATGGCCTGGGCCTCCTTTTCCACCGCAGAATGCCGAATTTCAGGGCCTTGGAGGGTGCGACAGAAAAAGGCGACGGGCCTGCCCGCCTGGTTAAGTGTGGCAGCCAGGGCGAAATCAGATGCATCACTCTCCACCTGGAAGGGGATGGACTCATCGATAGCGTGCATCGTGGCTTTCGCGATGTCGGCTTTTATTCCTGCAAAGGCTAAGCGAGCCTCTGTTGTTAGGGGAAAGGAGGTAGACTTGATGAGCGGACGGGCTTTGTCCGCGTAACTGGGAACCCACTGTGCATAGTATGAGAAGAAGCCTAAACATCTTCTCAGTGCTTTGATGCTAGTGGGCAGGGGGAGTTCGAGGAGGGGACGCATACGGTCTGGATCAGGGCCAAGGACCCCGTTTTCCACCACGTATCCGAGGATAGCTAGGCGGCGCGTGCGAAATTCACACTTCTCCCTGTTGTAGGTCAGATTCAGGTGAGATGCAGTGCGTAAGAATCTAAGAAGGTTGGCATCGTGGTCCTGCTGGTCATGGCCGCAGATGGTGACGTTATCCAGGTACGGGAAGGTAGCCCGCAGCCCGTTCTGGTCCACCATTCGGTCCATAGCACGCTGGAAGACCGAGACCCCATTCGTGACACCAAAAGGAACCCTTAAAAATGGTAAGGCGACCATCCGCCTCAAAGGCCGTGTATTGTCGGTCCTCTGGGCGAATGGGGAGCTGGTGGTAAGCAGATTTTAAGTCGATGGTGGAGAACACCCGGTACTGCGCAATCTGGTTGACCATGTCAGATATGCGCGGGAGGGGATACGCATCCAGCTGCGTGTATCTGTTAATGGTCTGACTATAGTCTATGCCCATCCGGGGTTTGTTCCCATTCTTAACCACCACGACTTGCGCTCTCCAAGGTCTAGCGCTAGGTTGGATGATCCCTTCCTTGAGGAGACGCTGAACTTCAGATCGAATGAAGATCCGATCCTCAGCGCTGTAACGCCTGCTCTTTGTTGCGATGGGCTTGCAGCCTGGCACGAGATTCTGGAATAGGGAGGGTGTGGTAATCCTGAGTGTTGAGAGACTACATGTGGAGCGCGTTGGGCAATTTAGAGGCTGCGGATCTCCCACTGAAAGCGGAGGGAGTGGCCCATCGTACTGCAGGGTTCGACTCTTCAGGTGGACCATAAAATCAAGTCCTAGGAGTATCGGCGCGCAAAGGTGCGGTAACACAAGGTGCCTGAAGTTCTCGTAAACCGTGCCCTGCACCGTCAGATTGACCAAGCAGCTCCCTAGCACGGTGACAGACCGGGACCTTGACGCCATCGAAATTGTCTGCTTGACAGTCCGAATCTGGAGACCACACCGCTTCACGGTGTCAGGGTGAATGAAGCTCTCCGTGTTCCTGCTGTCAAACAAACAATAAATCTGGCTTCTGTTTACCTGTATGTCCATCATGGACTTGTCGAGTCTGTGAGGCTTGGCCTGGTCCAGGATGATTGACGCCACCGTTGGTTCGTGGGTGCAACTGCAGGCGGCTGAGATGGTTGATGACGGCCCCTGCTGGTCATTCGCGGTCGGTGCCGACCAAAATGGCTGCCCCCATAGGTCACACGTGGTCGATGGCGCCAAAAACGGCGGCCCCTGCAGGTCGCACGTGTCTTGCGACTCCGTCGTTCGGAATGGCGACGTCCTGGAATCACACGTGGTGGAAGACCTTGAAGATGCAGAAGACAAGGAGGCCGGCTCCGGGGAGTCACACGCCGCACTGCTGTTTTTGGATGGAGGTTTGGTCCGGCATACTTTGGAATAATGTCCCTTCTTGCCGCAGGCGGAGCACAACACCGCTTTAGCTGGACATCGCTGCCGAGGGTGTTTAACCCCCCCACAGAAGTAACACCGCGGGCCACCTGGAGCTGCTGCCGTCGTCAGGTCTGAGGCTGGAAACGCAATCGCGCAGTTTTTCGGTCCCGCTGAATAAAGTGGAGTCTGCGGCTGCCCCTGCCACAATGTCACCACGCGGTCGTCGGGGTACATCTCCAGACTTTTGGAGGCCGTTTCTAGAGCGTCAGCTAACTCTATGGTTTTAGTGAGATCGAGGTTACCTTGCTCCAGCAGCCGAACGCGGATGTACGACGAGCCGATTCCCGCCACGAACGCATCTCGAACTAAGTCGCTCATGTACTGGGCTGCCGACACTGACTTGCAGTTGCAGGCTCTGGCTAGCTGCTGAAGTTCACACACACACACTACCAGAAGGACGTGGAGGCTTTGGAGAGAGTACAGAGGAGGTTTACCAGGATGTTACCTGGTATGGAGGGGCTTAGTTATGAGGAGAGATTGGGAAAACTGGGGTTGTTCTCCCTGGAAAGACGGAGGATGAGGGGAGACTTAATAGAGGTGTATAAAATTATGAAAGGCATAGATAGGGTGAACGGTGGGAAGCTTTTCCGCAGGTCGGTGGTGACGTTCACGAGAGGTCATAGGTTCAAGGTGAAGGGGGGGAGGTTTAACACAGATATCAGACGGACATATTTTACACGGAGGGTGGTGGGGGCCTGCAATGCGCTGCCAGGCAAGGTGGTGGAGGCGGACACACTGGAAACGTTTAAGACTTATCTAGATAGCCATATGAACGGAGTGGGAATGGAGGGATACAAAAGAATGGTCTAGTTTGGACCAGGGAGCGGCGTGGGCTTGGAGGGCCGAAGGGCCTGTTCCTGTGCTGTATTGTTCTTTGTTCTTTGTACTGTTCCATCGTTTCGCCGGGCTGCCGCCATCGAGTGGCTAGAAGGTGCCGAGCATGGATCTCATTCGGCGGTTTGTTGTATCGTTTTTTGAGAAGCTCGAGGGCCCCTTTGTAGTCGGGGGCCTCACGGATCGCTAAGTATACAGCGTAGCTTACCCTCGCGTGGAGGACCCGGAGTCTGTCGGCGTCGTCAGTGACCGCTGTGGAGGCGTCGAGGTAATCTTGGAAACACTTCAACCAGTGGTCGAAAGTGTTCGATGCTCCTGCCGCACGTGGGTTCAACGTAAGCCGTTCGGGTTTCAGCATTTGCTCCATGTTTTCTTTTGTTTTTTTTTTCAAAAAATAATTTACTTATTGGCAATAAAATTGATGCGCGATAAATCACACGGGAGGCAGGATGTACCCGGGAAATAAAGGCTTTTATTGCCAACAATAACGGAGCTACTATATACAATGTACAATCCCAGACTAAAGGGTCACCAGGCAGAGCAGTGACCTTTATACCTCTCCCAGGAGGCGGAGCCAACTGGGGTGTACCATAGGACTATATTAACAGCCCAACCCTAACCCCAACAGTAACATATCTACAGACTCATAGTACTGGCCAGACCATGGCTCAGCACTCCTGGTGGTAACCAACAATGGTTCACCACAAACTCCACCTCATTTTCTGTACCCCCTTAACATACCCTTTTTCAAGCAATTATCCAATTTCCTTTCCAAAGGAGTTATGGTTATGGCTGAAATAAACTCTTTGCGAGAACATGGGGAAAATTCATCTTCAACTGAAGCAAAACTTCTCACACAAAATTTTAATTCCGAGAAATGCCAAGATAACAACTTATACTCTGGGCATCACACTTACAAAGGATGTGAAGGCATCACTGAGGGTGCAGAAAAGATTTACGAGAATGGTTCCAGGATAAGAGACATAGAATCCATAGAATCCCTACAGTGCAGAAGGAGGCCATTCAGCCCATCGAAATGCACTGACAACAATCCTACCCAGGTCCTATCCCCGTAACCCCAGGTATTTACCCCACTAATCCCCCTAACCTATGCATCCCGGGACACTGAGGGTCAATTTAGCATGGCCAATCCACCTAACCCGCATATCTTTGCAGTGTGGAAGGAAGCCAGAGCGCCCAAAGGAAACCCATGCAGACACGGAGAGAATGTGCAGACTCCACACAGACAGTGACCCAAGGCCAGAATTGAACCCGGGCCCCTGGTACTGTGAGGCAGCAGTACTGACCACTGTGCTACCGTGCCACCCCTAAGATCTTCAGGTAAATGGATAGATCAGAGAAGCTGGGGCATTCTTGTTTAAAAAGAGAAAGTTGAGAAGAGATTTGATAGAAATGTTCAAAATCGTGTGGGGCCTAGACAGAGGAGATGGACAGAAACTATTCCTATTGGTGGAATGGTCAAAAATTGGAGGATAGAAAAGCGGCTGGTGAAAGAAGGAACGGTGACGTGAGCAAACATTGTTTTACATGGCAAGTGTTTAGGATCTGAAAGGCATTGTCTGAGTGTGATGGAAGTCAATACAATTGTGGCCTTCACAAAGGGATTGCACATGTTATCTGAAGGGGAAAGGTTTGCAGGGTTACAGGGAAAGGGCAGGTAAGTGGGATTAACTGATTTGCTCATGTAGAGAGCTGGTACTGACAGGATGGGCTGAATGGCCTCCTTCCGTGTTTTAACCATTCAGTGATTCTAATGCACCTCTAAGGCCAACTTCCTGTGTCAATAACTATCGATCATAAGTGATCACCGAACAGCAGAGACGAGAGATCATGGGGGGGGATTTTATGGCCTTGCACGTCCTGAAGTCATAAAATCCTGCTTGAGGTCAACAGACCATCCCTTTGTCCACCCCTCGCCTGCTCCAATTCCTGTGGCAGGCAGGGCGGTAAAATTCCACGCATGTGATGTTTGGGACCTTCCTGGTCACTCACTGTTCAGTGTTTCTTTGGAACAGCGCTCCGAAAGCTCGTGATATCAAATAAACCTGTGGACTTTAACCTGGTGTTGTGAGACTTCTTACTGAGCCTACCCCAGTCCAACACCAGCATCTCCACATCACCATTCAGTGTGACACCAGGTGGCACCACTGAGCAACCGCCATTTCCTTAATCTATTCGGCATTGTGCCTTCAACAACACAAAGTTAAGATTTCAAGAGCCGCAATTGTTTTCAATAATTAACTTCATTGATTAGTTAGTCAACCATTTCTACATGTTGATTAGAAAACAGCGTTTGCTAAGCGGGTGTTCAGGAAATAAGAAGCATCAGCACTTTTTAAACCTTACAGTTGCAAATTAATTACCATTATTGTAGTGAGCCCCTTGTTAAGTAACCACGCATATCAGAGTACGGCAAGGCACCTGAGTCAACTAGTTGAACCAACACAGTGTGACTAATTTTCAACATTTGCTGAATAAAAGCTAAAGGGTTCTATTTACATTTGTCACATCTGTAATAATATTTTCAATTGCAAATGAAATTATTGTGATATTCTCAACACATTGTTAGGGTTGCAGCTTGAAGCAATTATCTCCTGCACAGCTGTTATAAGTTTGTTGAGCCATTAACTTCCCGTTAATGTTGGCTGAAGGAGGGGGTGTTTTCAGAAGATGTGGAATTTTCCCTTTTCATTAATTTTCTGTCAGTTCCTCTGTGCCCGCCTCCTGATATGCCCTTTGCAGGGGAATGGTTCCTCACTCAAGTTGCATTTTCCATGTGTGAGACTGAAGGGAATTAATTGTGGTATTCGCTCAGTGGGAGATCCCAGCAAAACCTGTGTTCTGCCCTATGTATTGGCACAGTGGTCAGCTCTGCTGCCTCACAGCGCCAGGGACCCGTGTTCAATTCCTGGCTTGGGTCACTATCTGTACAGAGTCTGCATGGTCTCCCAAAGTCTGCGTGGGTTTCCTCCGGATGCTCCAGTTTCCTCCCAAAGTCCCAAAAACGGGCTGGTTAGGAGCATTGGCCATGCTAAATTCTCCCTCAGTGTACCCGAACAGGCGCGGAGTGTGGCGACTAAGGGATTTTCACAATCACTTCATTACAGTGTTAATGTAAGTCTACTTGTGACACGAATAAATAAATTTTAAAAAACTTTATGAATGGTATGCATTGTGTGTATAGCTTGCAAAAAACAATACTTTTCACAGTATGCCAATACTTGTGACAATAATAAATCAAATCAAATGTGCACATCTGTTTGGATAGGAATCTGGCTCAATCTTTTCCTTCAACCTTGGGTTGCTGGTGGCAACAGAGTGACCAGTTGGCCTCGCGTAGACTGGGGATTAAACTAAATGTTATTTCTGATCTGCGAAGCTCAGTTGCTGATTTTGTTTAACCCGTTGAAACTGGCGGATTGCTGCAAAGATGTTGTGGTTTTTGATGGTTGGAGACAATTGGGTCTCTTAGGTTCCACGTTTCTTTTTGTTCACTCAGGTGAGTTTGGCTTGAGGTTTTAGTGTCCATCCCTTCCCGAGTTCCTTTAATTTCTCCCTTGTACCTGAGGATTTTCTTGTTCTCTTTGTGGTTCTAGCTAAGACTTAAAACAGTTCTGCGTTTATACAGCATCTTTCATGACCTCAGCGCTTTTGGAGTGCGGTCACTGACTTAATGCAAGATACACAGCCATCAATGTATGAATCAGCAAGATCCCACTACAGTAACTTGCACATCCGGGGGTTCATAGAGTCAGTTGCGCATGGGAAAGGGCAGCAGCATTCAAACAGATCCAATTTAGGTAACTGGGATCTCCAAAGTGTGGCTTGTGGACTTTAGACCTTTCAGGAGAATGTATAAAACTTCCAGAGTTCTTTGGAGAGCTGGGGTACTCTTTTGAAGGGGGAGGGTGCCTCATTCCAGCGACACCTATAGGAGTACGGCAAGGCACCTGAGTCAACTAGTTGAACCAACACAGTGTGACTAATTTTCAACATTTGCTGAATAAAAGCTAAAGGGTTCTATTTACATTTGTCACATCACAAGTTTGTTGAGCCATTAACTTCCCGTTAATGTTGGCTGAAGGAGGGTGCTCTTGGGGAGGAGTAAGATCCGAATGATCAGGTGCCCTTCTGGAGAGGTCAAGTGCTCGTTGGGATTATTCAAAGTAGACATGAGTGTGCATGAAGTAGATAAACACATTAAAACTGTTAAGCTGTCAAGGGTAATGTCAAACTCTCAAGGGAACTATCAATCTTCAAAGAATCTAAATCTCCTGGCCTTTAAATTAAAAATAAATCATGCTGAAGTTTAAAAAGGAGTGCTTACTATTTAACTTTATCTGTTGACATAGGCCTAAGGGCATTATTATGGGATTTGTGCTCCATGACCAATTTCACAACATATCATTATCACAGCAGGCGTTGGGATATGCCATTAAGGGATATCCGCATTATAATTGTTCCCATGTGCCAAGTCTTAATAAAGGAGCCAACAAATAACCAATTTCTTATGAGAAATCAGTGCTTTGTTCCTTCTACAGTAAATAAGTTGCAACATTGGAACTGTCGAGACCGCCTTTAATTGACATCTTAATGTCTTTTAAATGTTCTCCGAGTCATCCTGATTGGAATCCCATCAGCGATCTGAGTCATTGATGTTGTCTGTGGATGGAATGATCTCTGTTTCCATTGTAATGCCCTTATTTACTGTAGAAGGTATTATATCACTATAATAACATGACATGGTGGTCTGCGCTAACTGATGAATCTGTCACAGAAAGGAGGGTTACTGTTCAACAGTTTGGAGTGTGATATTAACATGCAACAGATCAACTTCATCAGTTTTTCTATTCCAGTGCTGGCATATGCCACAATAAGAGTTTTAACAACACCAGGTTAAAGTCCAACAGGTTTATTTGGTAGCAAATACCATTAGTTTTTGGAGCGCTGCTCCTTCGTCAGATGGGGTGGAAATGTGCTCTCAAACAGGGCATAGAGACACAACATCAAGTTACAGAATACTGATTAGAATGCGAATCCCTACAGCCAACCAGATCTTAAAGATACAGACAATGTGGGTGGAGGGAGCATTAAGCACAGGTTAAAGAGATGTGTATTGTCTCCAGACAGGACTGCCTACAGTCCTGCCTGCTGTCCTGTCTGGAGACAATGCACATCTCTTTAACCTGTGCTTAATGCTCCCTCCACCCACATTGTCTGTATCTTTAAGATCTGGTTAGCTGTAGGCATTCGCATTCTAATCAGTATTCTGTAACTTGATGTTGTGTCTCTATGCCCTGTTTGAGAGCACATTTCCACTCCATCTGACGAAGGAGCAGCGCTCCGAAAGCTAATGGTATTTGCTACCAAATAAACCTGTTGGACTTTAACCTGGTGTTGTTAAAACTCTTACTGTGTTCACCCCAGTTCAACGCCGACATCTCCACATCATATGCCACAATCCCAGTAAAATAGAGGACATTAAAGCCATGCTAACTTCCCAAAATAAGGACAACCTTCAAAAATGTCCAAGTCTCTTTAATTTCTAGTTTCCACACATTCCTAATTTCACTCAAAGATCTTAACGGCCAAAGGAATTATTGAGAAAGTGTGTGCATTTCCCATGTCACCAAGAACGCCAGCTCGTCTTCAAAACACTGAAACAACCATTGTTAGAACCATCAACATTGCAATTTTATGATCCTAGGGAGATCATTGCCCTGGAGATAGACGTCTTACAGAATGGCCTGGGGGCATGCATGCTACTGAAAGGCCAACCATGTACACTGTAAGTTTTAGGGCAAATCCTCCATGATTAAAAAACCCAGAGATAAGGAAAATGGCCGACTGGTTGTCAGGCGACATGAATATGCAAGAGGCTGGGATAACGAGAAGGTCGAGACAGGGATAATCTAATCAACAGGAAACAAAGGAGAAACCATGACCAGCAGACAAGAAGTAAATAGCCCAGCAGCAAGACAATGGAAACAGAGATCATTCCATCCACAGACAACATCAATGACTCAGATCGCTGATGGAATTCCAATCAGGATGACTCAGAGAACATTCAAAAGACATTAAGATGTCAATTAAGGGCCGTCCCGACAGTTCCAGCCCTTTTGTTCCAGTCAATCGAAACTATCAATGATCAGAAACTGTGTTTGTGTGAGAGAATCACTGCTTCAGGTTTTAAAAAGGGACAAGCAAGCTCTGGTCTCTCTCTCTCTTTTCTCTTCGGACCAGCATGGCAGCACCCTCCACTCTCTTCTCCTGTTCCTGCCTCTCGTTCATCTCCAGCACGCAGCCCGAAGCCCACTGAGCAATTTAAACTAGGATTGTGAGTACCCTCCGGTAATTCGCGAAGTTCACGAGATCATCATAGTGGATGAGGCTTTGGGGAAAGGGGGGGCTTTTGCATGCACCTTTCATAGTTTAAGACACTGGTAAACTTGTGTAAAGTAAGCATTACGTTGTGCCCGTTTTAGTATTCCTTCCATAGCTATAGTCTTATAGAGCATAAGGCATTGTGTGTTGTTTTCCTGGTGTTTGGTGATTGACCTTGATGTTTTAACAAATATATATATATCTTTGACTTCCATTGGAGTCCGTTTTGATCTTTTCAATTTCTCACCAACGATCTCTGACCAAGTCACAATATTAAATATTCCTTACCATAATTCCGGAGTCTAGAACTGAGGGTACCCTGGGCGCTTCAAAACCGCCCACTCAGGAAAGGCTGCCAGGTAGTGGATAGGCAGCAGTTTCCTTTTCTCTCTCTTGGGAGCTCTACTCTAGTGAAGTAGACGCAAGGTGGCCGTTGTTCCATCGGCGAGAGAGAGAATCACTCGGGCATTGGTGGGGTTTGGGTAACGGAGAACCAAACCTAAAATAAGCCCAGTGGGGTTAAAAAGGGGATCCCGCTACAACACTTGCTTCACAAACTCTGTCTGTAACACAATCCAACTACTCCAGCATCGAGCAGGAAACATTAGCTTTAGTGTTTAGGGTCATGTATTTTCATGCATATCATTTTGGCAAAACGTTTGTGTGCTAGAGACCAACTGTTAAGAACCCCACTGATGTTAGATGCAAGGGTATCCCAAACCACAGAGGAGTAACTTTGGAACACTGGTTAGAACATAGAACATGAACAGTACAGCACAGAACAGGCCCTTTGGCCCACGATGTTGTGCCGAGCTTTATCTGAAACCAAGATCAAGCTATCCCACTCCCTATAAGCCTGGTGTGCTCCATGTGCCTATCCAATAACCGCTTAAATGTTCCTAAAGCGTCTGACTCCACTAACACTGCAGGCAGTCCATTCCACACCCCAACCTCTCTCTGCGTAAAGAACCTACCTCTGATATCCTTCCTATATCTCCCACCACGAACCCTATAGTTATGCCCCCTTGTAATAGCTCCATCCACCCGAGGAAATAGTCTTTGAACGTTCACTCTATCTATCCCCTTCATCATTTTATAAACCTCTATTAAGTCTCCCCTCAGCCTCCTCCGCTCCAGAGAGAACAGCCCTAGCTCCCTCAACCTTTCCTCATAAGACCTACCCTCCAAACCAGGCAGCATCCTGGTAAATCTCCTCTGCACTCTTTCCAGCGCTTCCACATCCTTCTTATAGTGAGGTGACCAGAACTGCACACAATATTCCAAATGTGGTCTCACCAAGGTCCTGTACAGTTGCAGCATAACCCCACGGCTCTTAAACTCCAACCCCCTGTTAATAAAAGCTAACACACCATAGGCCTTCTTCACAGCTCTATCCACTTGAGTGGCAACCTTTAGAGATCTGTGGATATGGACCCCAAGATCTCTCTGTTCCTCCACAGCCTTCAGAACCCTACCTTTGACCCTGTAATCCACATTTAAATTAGCCCTACCAAAATGAATCACCCCACATTTATCAGGGTTAAACTCCATTTGCCATTTTTCAGCCCAGCTTTGCATCCTATCTATGTCTCTTTGCAGCCTACAACAGCCCTCCACCTCATCCACTACTCCACCAATCTTGGTGTCATCAGCAAATTTACTGATCCACCCTTCAGCCCCCTCCTCTAAGTCATTAATAAAAATCACAAAGAGCAGAGGACCAAGCACTGATCCCTGTGGCACTCCGCTAGCAACCTGCCTCCAATCCGAAAATTGTCCATCCACCACCACCCTCTGTCTTCGATCAGACAGCCAGTTACCTATCCAATCGGCCAACTTTCCCTTAATTGTTTATTGTTCAATTTGGTATTCATAGAATCATAGAATCCTATAATGCAGAAGGAGGCCATTCAGCCCATCAAGTCTGCACGGACCACAATCCCACCCAGGCCTTTTCCCCATAACCCCACACATTTACCCCAGCGAGTCCACCTGACGCTAATTTAGTATGGTCAATCCACCTAACCTGCACATTTTTGGACTGTGGGATGTGACTGAGGAACCTGAGAAAGGAGCAGCACTCTGAAAGCTCGTGATTCCAAATAAACCTGTTGGACTTTAACCTGGTATTGTGAGGTTTCTTACTGTGCCCACCCCAGTCCAACGCCAGCATCTTCACATCATAACATCCCATACAGTTTAACTCTATGGGCTAAATCCAGCAAAGTAGATGAGTTTTTTCTTTAATTTTGAGAAACCTTTCTTCTTATTCAGTGTAGACTTTCTGAGGTTTTCGCATGGCAGCTTCTAGCCAAGAATCCTACTTTCCGGAGAACTTCTTCCCAGCTAGGTGTGGCTATGATCTTAACTGCTCACCAGCTACTTCTCCTATAGTACAGAGCTAACGCTACCACTGATATGTTGCATTTTCCTTCTGATCTCATTCGATCCAAACAACCCACCTTAGAAGCCATGCTTTTAGCAGGTAAGTATAACATTCTTATATCTCCACTTTGAACTCTGTACTTTTAACACATATAATTCTATGCTCTATTGTTTTCCACTTCACTTAAGTAAATATCTCTTTATCCTGCTGTTAAATTAATTCATGCATCAAAACCCTCCAGGCAACTGCACTCTTATCAATTCCCTTTTATCCAATTCTTTAAACTTTGTTTTATTCAAGCTTCTTTAATCTTTCTTTTATCCAATTCTTAAATCTTTACTTTATTCAAGTTTCTTGACCCTGAGCAGAAGCCGTTAGAGATGGTTTTATGAAAACCATTGACAAGTGCACCAATAAGATTGCAATGTCTCTTGATAAAGATTATGACTGTGAGATTAGGTACAGGTTAGGTAACCTGATGATTACGTTGGCCACACTTGGCAGACTATCTAACCCAGCAAAAACAGTACATGTATCCTTTGATCTACAAGTTGACTTAGTTTACATTGAACTTGAAGGTGTTCTCCAAATTGATTTAGTACTTTTTTGCACAGCGCAAATATCGGCTGCTACAAGAAGAAAGAGAAAAGCCCTCTGACCTGCTCTTGGGCCACAGTTTTTATGAAGCTGGTCTGGCTCAGTTTCTGATCAATGGTTACCCCCAAGATCTGAGCATTCGCGAATGGTGCTGAACGTTGTGCAGTCATCAGTGATCATCCCCACTTCTGACCTGATTATAGAAAGGTCATTGATGAAGCAATGATGAAGATGGTTGGGTCATGGACATCACCCTGAGGAACTCCTGCAGTGATGTCCTGGAACTGAGATGATTGACCTCCAACCGCCACAACCATCTTCCTTTGTACTGAGTATGCCTCCAGTCAACAGACGGTTTTTGCCCTGATTACAATTGCCTTGAGTTTTGGTACAACCTATTGATGCCATATCCAGTCAAAGGCTGCCTCGATGCCAAGGGCAGTCACCTAACCGCTGGCATTTTTTCCATGTTTGAATCAAGGCTGTAGTGAGATCAGGAGCTGAGTGACCCTGGGAGAACCCAAACTGAGAGTCAGCAAGCGGTTGTTGCTAAGCAAGTGCTGCTTGATTGCACTGTTGATGGCCCCTTGCATCACTGAGCAGACTGATGGGGTAGTACTTGGCCAGGTTGGATGTATTGTGCTTTTGTGTACAGGACATTACCTGTGCAATTTTCCACATTTCCGGGTAGCTGCCAGTGTTGTAGCTGTATTGGAACAGCTTGGCTATGACTGGAGTATGTTCTGGCTTACATTAACACTGCAATGAAGTTATTATGAAAATCCCCTTGTCGCCACACTCCGGCGCCTGTTCGGATACACTGGAGAAAGTTTAGCATGGCCAATGCGCCTAAACAGTACATCTTTCTGACTGTGGGAGGAAACCGGAGCACCTGGAGGAAACCATGTAGACACAGGGAGAATGTGCAGACTCCACATAGACAGTGACCCATGCCAGGAATTGAACCCGGGTCCCTGGCGCTGTGAGACAGCAGTGCTAACCACTGTGCCCCCGTGCTTTATTTGATGTGCCTAGAGAGATCATTCCAATAACTGTCTGCAATTTATTGGTAAGCTATTTCAGGATAAGCGTAAGAAGTAGAATATCGATCACACAACATCTTCTCCTCATTATTCTGGATTTAACAGCCTGATTGAAATGATTCTCAAGGTGAAATCCCGAATTCTCAAATGTAGACAGACAAAAAAGATCTGCACATTGCAACGTTATATTTGAGGACAACACCTTTTATTGCAATTATTCCATCACTGACAGTGCTCATGTTCAGTGCTCGGATGCTCGGATGAGGAGGATCGCAACAGACACCTCCAGATGCTGAAAGATGCCCTCATAAGAACAGGATATGGCGCTCGACTCATCGATCGAGAGTTAACACGCGCCACAGCGAAAAACAGCACCAACCTCCTCAGAAGACAAACACGGGACACGGTGGACAGAGTACCCTTCGTCGTCCAGTACTTCCCCGGAGCGGAGAAGCTACGGCATCTCCTCCGGAGCCTTCAACATTTCATTGATGAAGACGAACATCTCGCCAAGGCCATCCCACACCCCCACTTCTTGCCTTCAACCGCACAACCTCAAACAGACCATTGTCTGCAGCAAACTACCCAGCCTTCAGGAGAACAGTGACCACAACACCACACAACCCTGCCACAGCAACCTCTGCAAGACGTGCCGGATCATCGACATGGATGCCATCATCTCACGTGAGAACACCATCTACCAGGTACACGGTACCTACTCTTGCAACTCGGCCAACGTTGTCTACCTGATACGCTGCAGGAAAGGATGTCCCGAGGCATGGTACATTGGGGAAATCATGCAGACGCTACGACAACGGATGAATGAACACCGCTCGACAATCACCAGGCAAGAGTGTTCTCTTCCTGTTGGGGAGCACTGCAGTGGTCACGGGCATTCAGCCTTCTGATCTTCGGGTAAGCATTCTCCAAGGCGGCCTTCATGACACACGACAGCGCAGAGTCGCTGAGCAGAAACTGATAGCCAAGTTCCGCACACATGAGGACAGCCTAAACCGGGATGTTGGTTTTATGTCACACTATCAGTAACCCCCACAGCTTGCCTCCTGGACTCGCAGAATCTCACTAGCTGTCCTGTCTGGAGACAATACACATCTCTTTAACCTGTGCTTATTGCTCCCTCCACTCACATTGTCTGTATCTTTAAGACCTGGTTGGCTGTAGAGATTCGCATTCTAATCAGTATTCTGTAACTTGATTTTGTGTCTCTGTGCCCTGTTTGAGAGCAGATTTCCACTCCATCTGACAAAGGAGCAGCGCTCCGAAAGCTAATGGCATTTGCTACCAAATAAACCTGTTGGACTTTAACCTGGTGTTGTTAAAACTCTTACTGTGTTCACCCCAGTCCAACGCCAGCATCTCCACATCAGTGCTCATGTTCGGCAGACCAGTGCATATCAGTTCACCTACTCTTACTGTGATAACCCCCATGATCTGCATGGGGATTCACTAATTGACCTCCCAGTCGGGCTCATTGAATACAAGCTCCCTGAGGACTGATAATTAGCCCACGAGGTGGAGCTCGTATACAGAGCTCTATATAAGCAGGACCCTAAGAGGGTCCATTAACCTTTTAGTCCCAGTTGGGACCAGTTGTATTCACCACAGACTTGTGGTTATTGTTTATTTTCATTTGTGCAATAAAAACATGGTCCCTTCACAGCCGACTCCTGGCGTTATTATACTTACCCATTCTACTCCTTCAGAAACTAAAGAGCAACTTCTGAAACTGCCAGAGATGACCAATGTGCATGTTAAAAATGCTGGGACAGAATTGCCAGGTTTACACGTGGGAGAAAAAGTTCACTTCCAGGATCCCACAGATGGTCCATGGCAGCCCAATGAAGTGACAAGGTTCAGAACAAGGTCCTAACAAAGGCACAATGACGAGGGGTAGCTGAGGATTAATCATGTCCAGTCCAGCTCCTTAACCACTGTACAGTCCTGTTGCATCAAGGAGAGGACCCCAGATACAACCAGCAACAACATCCAAGAATGAAAATCCCACTGATCATTAACAGCAAATAAAGAAACCTCCAGACAAGGTAATCATCGCGAGATCTGGGTGTACCAGCAGATTACCTTTATGTTTTACAGATTCATAGGTTTGCCAGTTCTCTACATGTATGTAATGGTAACTAAACATGAACATGCATTGTAAGAGCTGGGGGCTGGATATGAAAGAGGTCAGATACGATTTTGGACCAAGAAACTTCATCGGCATGACATCAGCTAAAAAAAAAGTACCATGTGATTCAGTCTTAGTTTCTCTTTTTCTTTAAGCAGAGCACACACAATCCTGATGTCTTCAAGTTTGATACCTATGTATAACTCTTCTCATGTGCCTAGTCTTAACGAATGAACCCACAACATATTTACCCAATCGATTAAGAGTAATTGGCACCTTGTGTCATATACAGTGAAGAAGCACAAGATATATCATTATAATAAGATGACAATGAGGTGCCTGTCAGTTCACAATATGATTTATAGCTCCAAGTGGTCTTTGATGTGGGGCTATCAATATAAATGTTTCTTTTTTTATAAGAGATGAATGAAATATTTGTTTTTATGACGGATTATGTGTTTGAAGGAATGTGAATATGGTGAATGGGGTTTTCCGATTGAATGTGTTATTTTTATAAGAATAAAGTCTGCAATGGATATTTAGTAATTTATTTAATTTCATCTCAGCATCCATTCTTAAGGCCAGCTCATGATAGATAGTGGGTGAGTTGGCATAAAAGATGTAGTGCACAGGATAATGAGTGGGTATCTATATTGGCATGAGTTGGCACTAAGTTGGCATAAGGGCTACAAAGGGGTATGGCAGGTGTGTGGAGGGGCGTAGGTTGGCATAGGGGCTGTGAAAGCTCATGGGGAATGGGGAGAGGAACATAGGTTGGCATGGAGGGTAAGAGGGTCCTTGGGGAAGGTAGAGGACATGAGGTTGGCTGGATGGGGAAGAGAGAGTTTGAAGGGAAGTAAGAAGCATAAGGAGTGAGGGACTGAAGAGCTGTGTTTTGTTTGATTTTTTAACAGCTGATGCAAAGTCCCAGATCACGGAGGTGGGCTTTTCGCTTCATCCACCTCTGCAGCTGTTGTGGCTGCCTCAGCATCCGACAGTTTCTGTGGCTGAGTCATTACTGTTTTGAGGGACCTGACTCCCTTTAATGTTCAACTCCCTGCCCCCAACGCCATCCAGAACAAAAATTAGGCCGTCCAGGGAATTCGCCTGGATGGAATCTTCCTGACCCTGTGCTCCTGACTCGAGAGCAAAAGTTCAGGCCCTGGAATGGGAATTAATACGACAACCCTCTGCTGCTTAACCGAGCCACAACTGAGAAGGTAAAGGTTTCCTATCGCTTCATCATCCAGCTTCCTATTTATGTTCAGAACAAAATTTACATCATCCAGGGAATTCGAAGGTTGGAATTTTCCTGACCCTACACTCCTGTTGTCTTCACCTTGAGCACACTTTTGGAGTATATAGTATCCTGATTGGTCTTGATAAGGTGAACATGGAAATTAATGATATTTCTCTTGTGGGTGAGTCCAGAAGTACAGGGACTGTTTTAAAATTAGGAGTCACCCTTTTAGGACAGGAGCGAGAAGAATGTTTTCTTTCCGAGCGTTGTGCACCTTTTTATCTTTCTGCCTCACAAGGCGGTGGAGGCGGGGTCACTGCATGTTTTTAAGGTGGAGGTAGATAAATTTTTGTTTGGCAGGAGAAACAAAGGTTATTGGGGTAGAGGGGATCATGGAACTCGAAACACAAACGCATCAGCCAAGATCTTGTCAGATGGTGGAGTAGGCTCGAGGGGCCGAATGGCTTACTACTGCTCTGCAGGCACAGTGGCACAGTGGTAGGCACGGTGGTGCAGTGGTTAGCACTGCTGCCTCACAGCACCAGGGACTGGGTTCAATTCCAGCCTCGGGTTACTGTCTGTGTGGAGTTTGCACATCCTCACCGTGTCCGCGTGGGTTTCCTCCAGGTGCTCCGGTTTCCTCCCATGGGTCAAAGAGGGTTAGGTTGATTGGCCATACTAAATTGCCCCTTAGTGCCCCAAAATGTATAGGGTAAGAGGATTAGCAGGGTAAATACATGGGGTGATGGGGATAGGACTGGGTAGGATTGTTGTCGGTGCAGGCTGGATGGGCTGAATGGCCTCCCTCTGCGCTGTTGGGATTCTATGATTCCATTTTATGCCTGTATATTTTTCCTGTTCATCTACTGGTTTGGTTTTCTTTTGCCCCTGCTGGTGCTCCTCTGACACTGCAATCATAGCGGTCATTAGTCGTGTGAATCGTGCAGTGCAACATCACTTCTCGGCCTTTTGGCTAAGATCAAGTGTAGTATCGACATGCTGTGCTTGGTTGAAGTTATTAGGTTACATTTTAGCTTCATTTGAAGCCAGTTTTTAAAATGGCATCTCGGCCTTTTGGCTAAGATACAAGTGAGATCAAGCCTTGGAGGAGGAGTTATTCCGACTCCAATCAGCTTGGATCATGTAGATCAAGCCCAAGACAGGAGGTGAGAGCCCTGTCTTGTCAGCTTGGATCGGGAATGTCTCAACTTGTTGAGACTCTGAATTGGACTTGATTTGATTGAATTGGAATAAAAATACAAAAAAAACATTGAAAATGTCTCAGCTTCCTTCAGTTGAGTCCATTTAATCCTTTCTAACCAATGCCCATACATGGCCACAGCATTCTCTCTTCACCAGCAAAGTGATTCACACCCAGTAGAGGCTACACCGCTCAATCTGAGCTGAGTCATAGGTATCAGAGTCTGGCACTTCAAGCAACAGGACATGAGTCTGGTGACCCCTATCACAACATAGGCAGTGATCCAGTTGTGCTAAGTGAATAATTGCAATGTGATGATGCAGAAAACACAAAAGGTGTGCCTTATTAAGTCAAAGTTGGCTCTCGATGCAGAAGCTGGTATCAATCATCAGCAGAATCATAGAATCCCTACAGTGCAGATAGAGGCCATTCGGCCCATTGAGTCTGTACCGACCACAATCCCATTCAGGCCCTATCCACGTAACCCCACATATTTACCCTGCTAATACCCCAACACTAAGGGACAATTTAGCAGGGCCAATCCACCTAATCCACACATCTTTGGACTGTGAGAGGAAACCAGAGCACCCGGAGGAAACCCACACAGACACTGGGAGAATGCGCAAGCTCCACACAAAGAGTGACCCAAGGCTGGAATTGAACCCGGGTCCCTGGTGCTATGAGACTGCAGTGCTGACCACTCTGCCACCCACCAAAGGTCCTCACCAAGTCACACGTCAGTTAGTAAATCTGGGAGGAAACCATAAGACCATTGAATACTGATACCTTGACCAAAAAAAGGAAGTTAAAGGGTGGCACAAATAATAATAAGTTGCCACATTAAAACATGCGCGGCCCCAGGAGTATCACAACTAAAATATCTGGTGCAGAAAAAGGCGTGACCCGACTGTTTGAAGTAAGAGGATCAAGAAAACCTCTTTCATTCTTTAAGACTTAGTCTGCCACATTTTCAAAATGGATGGACAGCCCAGAAGGATACTCCTCTGTTTTCTATTTTAAATGTTCCTGGAGATTTTTAAATGGATCTGTTTGCCTTTGTGGCGCTGTGCACATTCAGAGCAGCGTCATTTATTAAGTGGAACATCAGACAACACTCGCAATCGATCTGGAGTCACTGGGCCCTGGGAAAGTATAATGGCAACATATCTGGTGAGGCTAGAAACTTTGATAAACTGGTATTCAATTTACCATAGTGTTCGCTGTAGGAAATGATTTGTATTTTGAAGTGCAATATAGATGTGCATGTTTATTTTATGGTTCAAGATTATCTCTTTTCATTTTATTAGATGACCCAACTGCAATCATTCTATCATCCCTGTGCTTGCTATCCAACATTAGCTCCAGGTCACATGACAACCCATTGCGACTCTCACACTTGTTTTCGAGTCCCTCTGTGGCCTGGATCCTCATTGTCTCTGGAAACTCCTCCAGCTCTACAAAAACCTACAGGACAACTGCTGGTGTTTTGAGTTAAACCCGACTTTAAGCATCTCACCGTTAATGGCCACTCCTTCAGCAAGGCTAAAGTTCTGGAATTCCCAAACTAACCCTCTTCGCCTCTCATCTTTGTGTTGTGAGACCCCTTGAAACCTGCATCTTTGACAAAGACTTTGGTCATCTGCTCTAATATCCTCCTTTGTGACTTGAAGTCAAATTTTCCATAGAATCCCGACAGTGCAGAAAAAGGCCGTTCGGCCCATCGAGTCTGCACTGACTCTCCGAAAGAACACCTCGCCCTGGCGCATCCCCTTATCCTGCCTGCCTTTTTGTTTGATTAAATGTGAAGTACTTTGGGGCATTTTACTATGTTTAAAGATGCTATATAAAAGTGAGTTGATTTTGGTGACTCTACTGAAATGGACGATTACCCTCTTATGGGTGCGAGATTATGTTTGTCAGATGACTGCGACTGGTGGGAGTTGTTAGCTCTTAAACCAGATAACTCTGGAAATCAAAATGGTTGATTATTGAAAATCCACAGCTTTTAGGTCAGAGGGAATAAAGAGTTGACCATGAATGAGTTGAGAAAGCAAACTGTTCATAAAAAAGAACCCCAATTGCCCTTGTCCTGTGAGTTGCAAAGCAAAGTTTATTTATTAGTGTCACAAGTAGGTTTACATTAACACTGCAATGAAGTTACTGTGAAAATCCCCTAGTCGCCACACTCCGACGCCTGTTCGGGTACACTGAGGGAGAATTTAGCATAGCCAATGCACCTAACCATCACGTCTTTCAGACTGTGGGAGGAAACCGGAACACCTGGGGGAAACCCACGCAAACACGGGGAGAACGTGCAAACTCCACACAAACAGTGACCCAAGCCGCGAATCAAACGCAGGTCCCTGGCGCTGTGAGGCAGCAGCGCTAACCACTGTGCCACCATGAGTTTTGGCAGTTGAGTGGATTTATTATCCCTGGAGGGCTGGGGAAACACTCACAATACTCTCAGTTATCAGGATCTGACTTTAGGCTTCCTGAATCTTTCGAAACTGGCTGATTGTTCATTGTGGGGAGACAGGAGTAGGATGGGATAAAATAGGCCCAAAGACTTTCTTCACCCATATATCTGTCAGAACTTCCGAAACCTCCTGATCAAATATATTTTATAAAATAATTAATAATGTTACAAGAAAAGAGACTTTTTGATTTGATTTGATTTATTATTGTCACATGTATTAGCATGCAGTGAAAAGTATTGTTTCTTGCGCGCTATACAGACAAAGCCTACCATTCATAGAGTACATAAGGGAAAAGGAAAGGAGAGGGTGCAGAATATACGCCAGAATTCTACCACCACGCCTGCCACAGAATTGGAGCGGGCGAGGGGCAGACAATGGAAATATCCGTTGGCCACGGGCGGGAATTTCCGGCCACGCTTGAGCGAGGCCATAAAATCCACCCATTGGGCCTGATTACACCATTTTGAGTCTAAGGACCCGATTTTACCAAAACTGTGTGCCCGTTTTCGGGCACGAAATCGCGGTAAAGTTAAGCGTCGGGCCTATCCCGCGATCTGCACCCGATTCCGAGCAGATCGCGGCTTTACCGACACACGAATCGGGCGGCCCGACGATTTAAATGTATTTGCATGCATTTAAATCGACTTAATGAACCGCCCGCCCAACCCTACCGCCAAATCCCACTTTACCGTCTTCTGGCCCGTTCCGCGTCCGCGCTTTTAGCGACCTGCAAAATAAAAGTCTGAAGTCATCGCTGCAGCTTCCGAAGAGCGGGGTCAGAGCCTGAAATGGCTCTCTGACCCAGCTCCTCCTCTGGGGAGGTGGGGGGGGGGGGGGGGGGGGGGGGTGGGGGGGGGGGGGGTTGGGGGGGGGGGGGAAGGTGGGACCCAGATCATCCTCTGCTCGGGGGGTGTGGGTCCGCTGCCAGTCTGCAGCCGATCGGTGGGGAGGGAGGGGGCAGTGGGGTCTGCCGCCACTCTGCGGGTGATCCCTCCTCCCCACCGGAGGAACGAATCCCTCCCGCCGGAGTGGACGTGCGGCCATGCCATCCCTCAAAACCTTCGGGATGAAGCGATTCCTCGCTAAGAAGATGAAGCAAAACCGACCGATTCCACAGTGGATCCGCATGAAAACCGGTTGCAAGATCAGTACAAGTCCAAGAGGAGACACTAGAGAAGGACCAAGCTGGGCCTGTAAAGGGATACACCAAAATGGGGCGGCACGGTAGCACAGTGGTTAGCACTGCTGCTTCACAGCTCCAGGGTCCCGGGTTCGATTCCCGGCTCGGGTCACTGTCTGTGTGGAGTTTGCACATTCTCCTCGTGTCTGCGTGGGTTTCCTCCGGGTGCTCCGGTTTCCTCCCACAGTCCAAAGATGTGCGGGTTAGGTTGATTGGCCAGGTTAAAAATGGCCCCTTAGAGTCCTGTGATGCGTAGGTTAGTGTGATTAGCGGGTAAATATGTGGGGGTAGGGCCTGGGTGGGATTGTGGTCGGTGCAGACTCGATGGGCCGAATGGCCTCCTTCTGCACTGTAGGGTTTCTATGATTTCTATGATTTCTATGATCACTGGTACACTACCAGCCACAGCCATCTCTCCCGCTCTCTTGCCCCTGCAGGGAAGAGTAATCTGTGGCTGGTAGTGTATGCCGGCTGCTTTTCTGAGGCAGCGGGAAATGTAGACAGTGTCAATGGATGGGAGGCTGGTTTGAGTGATAGACTGGGCTACGTTCACAACCCTTTGTAGTTTCTTTGGGTCCTGGTCAGAGCAGGAGCCAAACCAAGCTGTGATACAAATAGGATACTTTCTATGGTGCACCTGTAAAAATTTGTGAGAATATGCTGAGGAACCATAGACCATGGGCAATAAATTCCATGGCCCCATTTACACTGGCACAGCTGTGAAGTACTGGTCAACATTTTCACCCACTGATGCCCCCGGTATGGGCTCATTTCATTCATTAGGGTGCGCACGTGTCTGTGCAAAAAGTTTAAGTACACGGCATAAATCAGGTTGGAGAAAAAGATCCAAAACTTGGAATTGATAAAGAGGTAGGCCCAAATATTGAAAATGGTGAGATTGATTTGATTTTGATTTTGATTTGATTTGATTTGATTTATTATTGTCATGGCTCTTTTAACATACAATGAAAAGAATTGTTTCTTGCGTGCCATACAAGCAAAATATACCATTCATTGAGAAGGAAATGCGAGAGTGCAGAATGTAGTGTTACAGCCATAGCTAGGTTGTAGAGAAAGATCAACTTAATGCAAGCAAAGTCCATTCAAAAGTCTGACGGCAGCCGGGAAGAAGCTGTTCTTGAGTCGGTTGGTACGTGACCTCAGACTTTTGTATCATTTTTTCGATGGAAGAAGGTGGAAAAGAGAATGTCCAGGGTGCGTGGGGTCCTTAATTATGCTGGCTGCTTTGTTGAGGCAGCGGGAAGTGTAGGCAGAGTCAATGGATGGGAGGCTGGTTTGCGTGATGGATTGGGCAACACTCGCGACCTTTTGTAGTTTCTTGCGATCTTGGGCAGAGCAGGAGCCATACCAAGCTGTGATCCAACCAGCAAGAATGCTTTCTATTGTGCATCTGTAAAAGTTGGTGAGAGTCGTAGCTGACATGCCAAATTTCCTTAGTATTCTGAGAAAGTAGAGGCGATGGTGGGCTTTCTTAACTTTAGTGTCGGCATGGGGGGGGCCAGGACAGGTGGTTGGTGATCTGGACATCTAAAAATTTGAAGCTCTCATTGGTAAGGTTGGATCTCCAGGTCAGGCAGATTAGTTCTTAGAGAACTTTTCCACGTCGATAGCAGGGACAGTCACTGAGAAATTATTAATAATACATTCTCCTCTTGTTAAACTGGAAGCTTTTGTTAAAAACCTCTCTGGCCTTCCTGCCATCTCCAATTATCACACATATAAACATCTGTTTTTTCTCGCCCCAGGAAAATGACATATTACCCAGTGACAAGCCCAGGTCAGAGAGCAACATCATATTACCTTTGCAGCAAGTGTTTCAAACCTCTCCTGCTTCCCCCTGGGTACATTCCTAGCACATATCTTGGTCCCTGCAGGCTGTCTGTCCTCCAGCAGAATCTCATTGAGGAAAATCTGCATATCTGTATTTACAACATTCTTGGAATAAGTTCAAAAAATAATAATGCTAAGCTGTGGTCCGTGGCCGAACCATTCCCAGCAGGAAAATGCGGTACCGGATTCAATCCTCGCTCTGTGCCAAGTGACTGAGCCTCCGTTGGCCTCACTGGCCCCTGACTGGCTAAGAAGGTCTGGCTGGAGTTTGCATATTCTCCCCGTGTCTGCGTGGGTTTCCTCTTGGAGCTCCGGTTTCCTCCCACACTCCAAAGATGTGCAGGTTAGGTTGATTGGGCATGCTAAATTGACCCTAGTATCAGAGGGATTAGCAGGGTAAATATGTGGGGTTACGGAGATAGGGCCTGGGTGGAATTGTGGTTAGTGCAGACTGGATGGGCCAAATGACCTCCTTCTGCACTCTATTGATTCTATGTTTCTGTGAAAGTCACTATTGTTCTTGAGTGCATGTTAGTGAAGATTCTGGGTCAGCTGTGATATCACTGTGGTGAAAGAACCTCCCAACGCTCACTATATACCCTCAAAATCGCCACTTCATTGAAGCGTAGAATCCCTACTCTACAGAAGAGGCCATTCAGCCCATAACTTCTCCACTGACTTCCCAAAGAGCATCTTATCCTGGCCCACTGCTCGCTGTATGATCGCCGTAACCCCGTTCATTTACCATGGCCAGTCCACCTAACCTGCACATCTTTGGACTGTGGGAGAAATGATGTGGAGATGCCGGCATTGGACTGGGGTAAACACAGTAAGAAGTTTAACAACACCAGGTTAAAGTCCAACAGGTTTATTTGGTAGCAAAAGCCACACAAGCTTTCGGAGCTCCAAGCCCTTTCTTCAGGTGAGTGGGAATTCTCACTACCAGAGCACCTGGAGGAAACCCACGCAGACACGGGGAGAACATGCGGACTCCACATAGACAGTGACCCAAGCCAGGAATCGAACCCGGGTCCCTGGTGCTGTGTGTCAGTGGTGCTAACCACTGTGCCACAGTGTCGCCCAGAGAAACAGCCAACAAATATACACAGATCAGGAGAGAAGGAAGGAAATCTGAAAAGAGAAATATATTCCATTTCCGAACAGCTATGACACTCAACAGTTAAATTTCTTCCCTAGTCAATGATGAAAGGAGCATTTGTCTTTCCAGGAGATTAAAATCTGATTGTTCTTATGATCTCAAGGACCCAGGAACATAAAAATTCAAGAAGGGACGCTAAGTCATGTTGTGCAGTAAAGATAACCTGCCCTTTTTGGAAAGAAATCTTATCTGAAAAGCTAATGTATGAATTAATGCGGTTGGAGGAAGGTAACTAGTGGCGTGCCGCAGGGATCGGTACTCGGGCCGCAACTATTTACCATTTATATAGATGATCTGGAGGAGGGGACGGAGTGTAGGGTAACGAAGTTTGCAGACGACACAAAGATAAGTGGAAAAGTGAATCGTGTGGAGGACGGAGAAGATCTGCAGAGAGATTTGGACAGGCTGAGTGAGTGGGCGAGGATATGGCAAATGGAGTATAACGTTGAGAAATGCGAGGTTATACACTTTGGAGGAAATAATAACAAATGGGATTACTATCTCAATGGAAACAAATTAAAACATGCTACCGTGCAAAGGGACCTGGGGGTCCTTGTGCATGAGACGCAAAAGCCCAGTCTGCAGGTGATCAAGAAGGCAAATGGGATGTTGGCCTATATTGCGAAGGGGATAGAATATAAAAGCAGGGATGTCTTGATGCACCTGTACAGGGCATTGGTGAGGCCGCAGCTGGAATACTGTGTGCAGTATTGGTCCCCTTATATGAGGAAGGATATATTGGCATTGGAGGGAGTGCAGAGAAGGTTCACCAGGTTGATACCGGAGATGAGGGGTTTGGATTATGAGGAGAGGCTGAGGAGATTGGGTTTGTACTCGTTGGAGTTTAGAAGGATGAGGGGGGATCTTATGGAGACTTATAAGATAATGCGGGGGCTGGATAGGGTGGAGGCGGAGAGATTCTTTCCACTTAGTAAGGAAGTTAAAACTAGAGGACACAGCCTCAAAATAAAGGGGGGTCGGTTTAAGACAGAGTTGAGGAGGAACTTCTTCTCCCAGAGGGTGGTGAATCTCTGGAATTCTCTGCCCACTGAGGTGGTGGAGGCTACCTCGCTGAATATGTTTAAAGCGCGGATGGATGGATTCCTGATCGGTAAGGGAATTAAGGGTTATGGGGATCAGGCGGGTAAGTGGTACTGATCCACGTCAGATCAGCCATGATCTTATTGAATGGCGGGGCAGGCTCGAGGGCCTAGATGGCCTACTCCTGCTCCTATTTCTTATGTTCTTATGTTCTTATGAAAGGACTTACAAGGAGCAAATGTTCCTGCTATTTACCATTCTAACATCTATCTCAGATGCTTCCTCTTCCAACACGGACTGTCGAATGTAACCTTGCTTCTTAAAAAGGCAAATTTCAATTTTCATCTGTTCAAAGCACTGATTTACTCGGCATTCCTAGGCATCGAGTGGTAATTCGTATCCAAAAGAGAAAACGCTGGAAAATCTCAGCAGGTCTGGCAGCATCTGTAAGGAGAGAAAAGAGCTGACGAATCGAGTCCAGATGACCCTTTGTCAAAGCTTTTACCGAGTAGTAATTGGTTACGTATGAGCCCAGTGGTTGAGCACTGGCAGACATAGAAACGTAGAAAATAGGTGCAGGAGTAGGCCATTCAGCCCTTCGAGCCTGCTCCACCATCCAAAATGATCATGGCTGATCATGCACTTTCGGTATCCCACTCCCACTTTCTCTCCATACCCCTTGATCCCTTTAGCTGCAAGAGCCACGTCCAGCTCCCTCTTCAACATAGCTAACGAACTGGCCCCAATAGCTTTCTGTGGTAGAGAATGCCACAGGTTCACAACTCTCTGAGTGAAGAGGTTCTTCCTCATTTCAATCCTGAATGGCTTACCCCTGATTCCGGGGTGGCGGGACTGATGTATGAGAAGAGATTGACTAGGTTAGGATTGCTTTCGCTGGAGTTCAGACGAATGACAGGGGGATCTCATAGAAACTTATAAAATTCTAACAGGACTAGATAGGGTAGATGCAGGGAGGATGTTCCCGATGGTGGGGGAGTCCAGAACCAGGGGTCACAGCTTGAGGATTCGGGGTAGGCCATTTAGGATGGAGGTGAAGATACATGTCTTCACTCAAAGAGTGGTGAGCCTGTGGAATTTATTACCACAGGAAGTAGTTGATGCCAAAACATTGAATGTATTCAAGAGGCAGCTAGGTGTAGCAATTGGGGCAAATGGGATCAAGGGTTTTGGGGAGAAAGCAGGATGAGGTTATTGAGTTGGACGATCAACCATGATCGTGATGAATGGCGGAGCAGGCTCGAAGGGCCAAATGGCCTCCTCCTGCTCCTAACTTCTAGGTTTCTATTTTTCTATGATTCTTAGACTGTGACCCCTAGTTCTGGGCTTCCCCAACATCAGGAACATTCTTCCCGCATCTCGCCTGTTCAGTCCCATCAGGACTTTATATTTGATATATTTTGGACAATGAAGCTCTGAAGAATAACACAACCAGACTCAATCCAAGTCTTAATGAAGCACTTCATATGTCTGCTTTCCAACAGGGACACTGTTTTGGATCAGGAGTTGGGGTGTGGGCAGAGTTTTCACTTGCCCAGCCCAATGGCAGCATTGAACATCTTGGGAGTCGATTAAATGAACTAAAGTCTGAAGTTTGAGGATCTAGGCCATTATGCAGAACTGTGTCTGTCTCTCCACCTGTGTCTGTCATTGGTATAATATGTCTGCTTTATTGGCATGTTGGCCCACTGTTGTTCTGAGGTCATAGAATTCCTACAGTGTAGAAGGAGGCCATTCAGTCCACTAAGTCTGCACTGTATCTGGCAGAGTATCTTACCCAGGCCCTGTCCTTTGCCCTATCCCCGTAACTCCACACATTTACCATGGCTAATCCCCCTAACCTGCACATCTTGGGACACTAAGGGGCAATTTAGCATGGCTAATCAACCTAACCCGCACATCTTTGGACTGTGGGAGGAAACTGGAGCACCCGGAGGAAACCCACACAGACATGGGGAGAATGTGCAAACTCCACACAGACAGCAACCCAAGCTGGGAATTGAACCCGGGTCCCTGGCGCTGTGAGACAGCGGTGCTAACCACTGTGCCACCGTGCCGCCAAGTCACAGGAGTTTGTCGTCCTTCAATGACCTTGTTCAGAGCAGGCAGAGGCCTTGTTCCCAATATGGTCCTGCAGAAACAGCCAAAGGAACCCAGCACTCAGGGTATGGCCTACTTCAGGCTGCAGATTTTCAGCCATTCGATGGTCACTTCTCGTTTGACTTAATGGGAAACAATTGCACAGTCAGAAAGGGTTAAGGTGATATGCAAGCAATGCAACATGGCAGATTGTCAGACCAGAATATAATATGCATTCTCTGGTATAGTCGAGAATATTTACAGCGAGCTTTTTAATCAGCTGTAACCGAGATTCATGAGTAGGTGAGGGTGACTCTTTACAGATCTTGCTGCAAAGCAATATTTTTGATACCACCTGCACTCTTTGAAATCACCTTAGAAACATGCAAGGACATTTATCTCTGCACTATGTGACAGGACTATCTATCTCTCTTTGCTCGTAGCCTTGACACCTTGACTAGAATCTTATTTAAAGAGTGACTGAGGGATCCAAACTCTGCTTTCCCTACTACAGCGCGGCAAGCTGTGGAAATGGCTGTGCCGAACAATAAACAACCCAGTGACTGAATGTTATCAGATGATTCATGGGCTGCAGATTATCGAGCTCTCTGGCGACCTGAGCGCTCTGTAAGACTTTGTGCATCTTTTCATGAATGTCATGCAGCTATCCCCAGCCAGCTACACCCAAATATTCAAGTCTCTGCTGCTTCGAGCTGCCCACTGTGGAGGCTTGGAACCAGCCTACCAAATAGGCATCACAGTGGCGCAGTGGTTAGCACTGCTGCCTCACAGAACCGGGGACCCGAGTTCGATTCCCGGCTTGGGTCACCGTCTGTGTGGGGTTTGCATGTTCTTCCCGTGTCTGCGTGGGTTTCCTCCGAGGGCTTTGGTTTCCTCTCACAGTCCAAAGATGTGTGGGTTAGGTGGATTGGCCATGCTAAAATTGCCCCTTAGTGTCAGGGGGATTCACTAAGGTAAATATATGGGGCTATGGGGATAGGGCCTGGGTGGGATTGTGGTCGGTGCAGACTCGATGGGCCAAAAAGCCTCCTTCTGTACTGTAGGATTCTATGATTCTAATAAGAAACGGCTGCTCTGAAGGACCTGGTGAACTCTCCCGGCCTGAAGCGCAGGTCACCAAAGTGCCGGGTCTCACACACTTCCCCACGGCATGCTGTGGAAGAGCAGGGAAGCTCAGAATGCGGACATGGTGTCCTTTTATTAAGACCCTGGCAGCAAAGGAAGGTCACATATGACAGATGACATGCTGTCATCCGGCAGAACAACTTGTTGTCAGACTGTACCATGCTACTATTTATAACTCCTGTATTCAACAATAAGCCATGCACTCTCTCCCTGAGTTCAGAGATTGGAATCCAAATGGAACATTGGACGGGAATAACAGAATCCTTTTCAGACTCGCTTTACTTGCAGATAGTTTGCAAATAAATTGCCAATTGCTCTGTTTCTGTGCAGACCACGAGACACAAGTGTTGAGCGACAAGGTCTGATTGGTCACTGAGAGCCTGAAGAGAGCACTGTTAAGATTTGAACTAATTTCATTTCCACTAACAAGGTCAGATTTTGCAACATCGTCCACAGGAATATCGCTCTCAGCCGTCAATTTAATTGCCATTTTCAAGAAAGCCCCTGCGGCCTTTTTAAAAATAAACTCGAGCAAACTTGAGGGAATTACTGAATCACTTCCCCTTTAAGAAAAATAGCGTTTTCTTTTGTTGATGAGAAATAAGGGAGAAATCAGGGAGACGAGAGATGAAATCGCTGGGCCTCTGACGCAAATCTTTGTCTCGTCACTGGACACAGGTGAGGTGATGTGGAGATGCCGGCGTTGGACTGGGGTAAACACAGTAAGAAGTTTAACAACACCAGGTTAAAGTCCAACAGGTTTATTTGGTAGCAAAAGCCACACAGGCTTTCGGAGCTCTAAGCCCCTTCTTCAGGTGAGTCCCAGAGGATTGGAGGATAGCTAATGTGGTCCCGTTATTTAAGAAGGGTAGGAAGGATAACCCGGGAAATTATAGGTTGGTGAGCTTGACGTCTGTGGTAGGGAAGTTGTTGGAGAGGATTCTTAGAGATAGGATGTATGTGCATTTAGAAAGGAATAAACTCATTAACGATAGTCAGCATGGTTTTGTGAGAGGGAGGTCATGCCTCACTAACCTGGTGGAGTTTTTTTGAAGAAGTGACTAGAATGGTTGATGAGGGAAGAGCCGTGGATGTCGTCTATATGGACTTTAGTAAAGCGTTTGACAAAGTCCCTCATGGTAGGTTGGTGCAAAAGGTTGGATCTCATGGGATAAAGGGGGAGGTGGCTAGATGAGTAGAGAACTGGCTTGGTCACAGAAGACAGAGGGTGGTAGTGGAAGGGTCTTTTTCCGGCTGGATACCTGTGACTAGTGGTGTTCCGCAGGGCTCTGTATTGGGACCTCTGCTGTTTGTGATTTATATAAACGATCTGGAAGAAGGTGTAACTGGGGTGATCAGTAAGTTTGCGGATGACACGAAAATGGCTGGACTTGCAAATAGTGAGGAACATTGACAGAGGCTACAGAAGGATATAGATAGGCTGGAAATTTGGGCAAAGAAATGGCAGATGGAGTTCAATCCAGATAAATGCAAAGTGATGCATTTTGGTAGAACTAATGTAGGGGGGAGCTATACGATAAATGGCAGAACCATAAAGGGTGTAGATACGCAGAGGGACCTGGGTGTGCAAGTCCACAGATCCTTGAAGGTGATGTCACAGGTGGAGAAGGTGGTGAAGAAGGCATATGGCATGCTTGCCTTTATAGGACGGGGCATAGAGTATAAAAGTTGGGGTCTGATGTTGCAGATGTATAGAACGTTGGTTCGGCCGCGTTTGGAATATTGCGTCCAGTTCTGGTCGCCACACTACCAGAAGGACGTGGAGGCTTTAGAGAGAGTACAGAGGAGGTTTAGCAGGATGTTGCCTGGTATGGAAGGGCTTAGTAATGAGGAGAGATTGGGTAAACTGGGGTTGTTCTCACTGGAAAGACGGAGGATGAGGGGTGACCTAATAGACGTGTATAAAATTATGAAAGGCATAGATAGGGTGAACGGTGGGAAGCTTTTTCCCAGGTCGGGGGTGACGTTCACGAGGGATAGAACATAGAACATAGAAAGCCACAGCACAAACAGGCCCTTCGGCCCACAAGTTGCGCCGATCATATCCCTACCTCTAGGCCTATCTATAGCCCTCAATCCCATTAAATCCCATGTACTCATCCAGAAGTCTCTTAAAAGACCCCAACGAGTTTGCCTCCACCACCACCGACGTCAGCCGATTCCACTCACCCACCACCCTCTGAGTGAAAAACTTACCCCTGACATCTCCTCTGTACCTACCCCCCAGCACCTTAAACCTGTGTCCTCTCGTAGCAACCATTTCAGCCCTTGGAAATAGCCTCTGAGATTCTACCCTATCCAGACCTCTCAACATCTTGTAAACCTCTATCAGGTCACCTCTCATCCTTCGTCTCTCCAGGGAGAAGAGACCAAGCTCCCTCAACCTATCCTCATAAGGCATGCCCCCCAATCCAGGCAACATCCTTGTAAATCTCCTCTGCACCCTTTCAATGGCTTCAACATCTTTCCTGTAATGAGGTGACCAGAACTGCGCGCAGTACTCCAAGTGGGGTCTAACCAGGGTCCTATAAAGCTGCAGCATTATCTCCCGACTCCTAAACTCAATCCCTCGATTAATGAAGGCTAGTACGCCGTACGCCTTCTTGACCGCATCCTCCACCTGCGAGGCCGATTTAAGAGTCCTATGGACCCGGACCCCAAGGTCCTTCTGATCCTCTACACTGCTAAGAATGGTACCCTTCATATTATACTGCTGCTTCATCCCATTGGATCTGCCAAAATGGATCACTACACACTTATCCGGGTTGAAGTCCATCTGCCACTTCTCCACCCAGTCTTGCATTCTATCTATGTCTCGCTGCAACTTCTGACATCCCTCCAAACTATCCACAACACCACCTACCTTGGTGTCGTCAGCAACAGGTCGTCAGAGAAAGACCCCTCCACAGCCACTCTCTGCCTTCTGCAGGCAAGCCAGTTCTGGATCCACAAGGCAACAGCCCCTTGGATCCCATGCCCTCTCACTTTCTCAAGAAGTCTTGCATGGGGGACCTTATCGAACGCCTTGCTGAAGTCCATATAGACCACATCCACCGCTCTTCCTTCATCAATGTGTTTGGTCACATTTTCAAAGAACTCAACCAGGCTCGTAAGGCACGACCTGCCCTTGACAAAGCCGTGCTGACTACTTTTGATCATACTAAACTTCTCTAGATGATCATAAATCCTGTCTCTCAGGATCCTCTCCATCAACTTACCAACCACTGAGGTTAGACTCACCGGTCGGTAATTTCCCGGGCTGTCCCTGTTCCCTTTCTTGAATATAGGGACCACATCTGCAATCCTCCAATCCTCCGGAACCTCTCCCGTCTCCATCGACGATGCAAAGATCATCGCCAAAGGCTCCGCAATCTCCTCCCTCGCCTCCCACAGTAACCTGGGGTACATCCCATCCGGTCCCGGCGACTTACCAACCTTGATGCCATTCAATAGTTCCAACACATCCTCTTTCTTTATGTCCACATGCTCGATCCTTTCTGTCCACCGCAAACCAGCAGTACAACCACCCAGATCCCTTTCCACCGTGAATACCGAGGTAAAGTATTCATTAAGCACCTCCGCCATTTCTAACGGTTC